>NW_017385989.1:1112830-1149308 GCF_000237925.1 Schistosoma mansoni | reverse complement strand
TCACTATAAAAATACTCAATCTTCACAAAACCCCCTCTGATATAATCTACTGAAAATGATAACAATGAATAACAGTATACAGTTCATGACATGTCTAATTTCTTAAATAAGTTTTTATATGTGACATCTCTTTGTTAGTGAAAATCTAAGATCAAGAATCTGTTATGATCTTCTGTTTACAAGACACATAAATGAGTTTCTTCAGAAATTTATCAAGATATACTATTTCAATTAGTGTATTCAATATAGACTTTGTCCCTTTATATAAAATCGTTCTGATAACATATTTTGGTAGTCGTGGGAAAACCCCCCCTCTTTTCAGTCAAATCATATGCTCACTGGTGACTGACTTCAATGGATGTTTCCTTGAGTTCTAGTGGGAAGCAATGAGCAGTGGAGTTCAACCAAGTCTGTTGTAGAAATATCAACTCACTGAAAACAATTGGTGAACGGTTACTCAAAATCGTGAATTGGTTGAAGTTAGACAATAACACCGTCGGATGGCAGCCGGCTCACTGGTCTATCGGTCAAGTGCTATGGCGCGAGACTGATAGGTCCTGTGTTCGAATCTCGAGAGTGCGGGATCGTGGATGTGTACTGCTGAGGAGTCCCATAATAGGACGAAACGGCCGTCTAGTGATCCCAGGTTTTTCATGGTTGTCTAGCTTCAATTGACTCATGCTTTCAACTATGAAAATAAGAGAATAATAAAGAATTTGGAACTTTGATTATTTAAGACTTTAACAAATGACAATGAATACGTTTACCCTGTATACACAATACTGACTTTTCTAATTGTACGAGAAAGCTTAAATAATGCTGAGAGAATGGAAACTCATTTTGTCAGGTTTCTAATTAACTCTGAATATGTTTTGATAGAGACTCGTATTCAAAAGGTCTTCAATTATGAGATATCTCATGAATTCATTAATATCTTGATTCAGCTATGCTGGATGTTCTAGAATCTACTTCGATAGTATATGCATTGAGTCACTTATTTGCCTAACTTGACAGGAGCAAATTTAATGGAATAGCTTGTCTTTCAATTTACTGTTAAATATTGGTAGACTAAAGAAGAATAACAATGTTGCCATGAAGAATGTTGTTTTGAAGAAGTTAAAAGTTATATTCCTTCAGATATCTACAGTTTTGTCATTTTTGAAATCACTGATCATGCGAAACACTTTCTTCCACACTGTGTTCTTGGTATTATCTTCGGGTAGATTATTCACACTAATAAACATATTCAGTCAGTCACCTACAACGTAGGTTCAGGCACATTTATGCATCGGTCCAAGTTGCCATACCTCGTTAGCACAACAAGATGAACTCCGGATTCATAGTAGTTAATTTAGTGGTGGTAATATATAAAAGATACTTTGTATATAAGGATATAGTATAGGAAGAAAGAAAGTCATGAAGCAATTTTAATCACAAGGTTTAAGGGAAGATAAACTGTGTATACACCTGCGCCATTGTGATTGATTCTGAGACATGTCACCTAGAGTTTCCAACCATCGGTTACGATAGTCACGCGGACCCCAACCAGGTAGTCTGCTTCTGCCAACATGACTCAGACTAGAAGTTAGTGACTTTAAGCACTGATGCCACGTTTTGGTTTGGCAACCCCTAACTTTTTTCGAACTATCCCCTACACTAGTCAGCATAGCGCGTCGTGGTAATCGGTGTTCATATTACTAATTGTCGTCATAGAAAAAGGGTTATATGTTTATAATTCTACAGCTTAATTCACTAAAAAAAATAAACTTTTTTTGTAACCATTCTTGCTTGTTTTTATACCTCATTTAATCATTAAATATGAAGATATTAAGAGGATAAAGTGAATAAATTTTAAAAGCAATTAGTTATTTACTCCTGTTACCCCATGTGGAGGATCATAAGCTTCCCACCAACATTCTCGATCGAACTCTGTCCTAGGCAACCTATTAACTGCCCCTAAATGCCGTGGTACGGCCGAGAGTGGGGAGGGATCACCCTCGCTCTCGAAATGCTTTCGCATGGCCACGCGTATACAGCTTTTCTCAGGGAAGTCCTACTCACTGCCTTCTCGTGACGGGGGTGTTGTTTACGAAATTGAGAGGACGAAAAGGAAATGTCCGGTGCCCAAAACGGGTTAGTGGAAATGGCGGATCCACCAAGGAGAGTTGGAAAACCCTGATTTCAAAACAATGGTGTACATGTGCTCCAGTATCCTGAGGGAACAAATGGCGTATGAATCAATCGTTGGTCACCGGCTATCATGGGACTGCATCTCTTCACGATGCTCCACTGCCCTGTGGATCAGACCTTTAGGTCAAAGGCTCGGGGTGTGGCCCTTAAGGAAACCATCTGCTTCAGTTTGGGCAACCGGGCATTATCATGGCCCTCACACAATATCTGGTGCCCCCTTGTACCAATATTTATATGTGCAAATAAATACATAAATAAACTTTATTAATACCATATTATAATATAATTTGATCATTTAAATTGTTTATGAGAAAATACATTGAAGTTGGTAAGATTTAAAGATTAGGAGAATAATTATTAGCTCTTCAGATGACCAATCTTGGTATTGTATCATCCAATGAACACCAGTATAATCTGAAACATCAAAGATAAGTCATTTTATTCAGCATCCATATACTCTCTTTAGAAGTTTTCATTTTAAGAAGATCTTCTTACATACTTAAATAATTCCACTTCAAGGATTAATATTGATACACGTATGTTGTAAATGTAAACCTATGTGGGTGATATTTGGTACTGATTTCTTTAAAAATTAACGGTAACTAACATTTTTCATTATGTAATACATAAATGGTTTGAATAATATTTTCTGTTTATCGTTTTTTTGCGAGTTAGTTTTCTACGGGATGGGGTTGCTAACCCTATTCCCAACCCTCCTCCTTTGTGTGGGCCTAGGACCGGCAGTAGCCTCCGGAGGAGCTACAGGCGGAGTTGTATGATACATACATTCAAAATTATACCGTTAGTATTGCCAAGATAAAAAGAGAATGTTAAGTTCTTCAGAAAGATTCATTGTAAGTAAGTGACGTATATATGTGGTGTATGCTACTTATGTTATCATATTTAAGTAGTATGTAAACACTAGTCAGAAGTAAAATGTCTGTAAGCAGAAGATAAAGAAGATTGAAACTTTTATAGTAGTCAAGATAACAAAAGGAATAAAGAAATAATGATACTTGTAAGAGAGAAGTCAAAGAAGATGTGGAAGTAACGTGTCTGATATATGATTCCCATATTTTACTAGATGACTGTATAATTACACATTAAACAATAAATTGGTTATCTTCACCAAGACGTCGTGCACTACATATATACATACATCTGAATGGAAAGGCAAGAAATTTTTAGTTAATCATTGATTTTCAATATTACTTTACTTACATACGCCTGTTACTCACAATGGAGCATAGGCCGCCGACCAGCATTCTACAACCCACTCTGTCCTGGGCCTTCTTTTCTAGTTCTATCCAATTATTGTTCATTCTTCTCATGTCTCTCTCCGTTTCTCGGCGTAATGTGTCCTTTGATTTTCATCTTCTTCGTTGGCCTTCAGGATTCCATGTGAGGGCTTGTCTTGTGACGGAATTGGGTGATTTCCTCAATGTGTGTCCTATCCACTTCCAGCGCTCCTTCCTGATTTCTTCCTTCACTGGATGAAATCTGGTTTGTTCTCTCCCACAGTAGCTTGTTGCTGATAGTGTCTGGCCATCGAATCCGAAGTATCTTGTGTAGACAGATGTTAATAAACACCTGTATCTTCTGGATGATGGCTCTCGTAGTTCTCTAATTTTCCGCCCCATACAGTAGAACTGTCTTTACATTTGTATTGAAAATTCTGATCTTGGTGTTGGTTGACAGACAGTTGTTTTAAGTTCCAGATGTTTTTCAATATTAGGAAATGTTCAATTTTGATATTTCATTTTCCTGATAGATAGATGGTTATCCACTGTATGTTGATCTATGGTTACAAGTTATGTTTACTATTGTTATCTGTTTCATCTGAAAATCTTTTGTTTTCTGGAAGATTTCATTTGTTGTGTCTACTAGTCTCTCAGAAACATTTCCCTTTATCAATGATGAAAAACAACAAGGTCATCCAAACTGTTTTTTTCTATTTCCTGCAGTTAACATGGAATTGGTTGATTTCTTTGATAAATCATTCTTTACTTTTATTGTAGATGGTAATCCACTACTTGCTTCAGTTTGGGAAGAAAAAGCAGCTGGACCATTTAGTTTAATGCATTCTGGTTATGGTATGGGAGCAGCATTAGCTCCATTATTAGTGAAACCATTTACAATTCCTTCAAATTCAAATCATAATAATGATTCCTTAGTAACAAATATTACTACTAATCAACAGAATAATACAACTGAATTAGTACTTGTCAATGCTATAATCCCTTATTCAATAATTGCTGGAATTGTATTATTATGTGCTTTTTATTTTTTTATAATTACTTGTATTGATCATTCAACCAATTCAAAATCCAATGGAATTGTGTCATTAAAAGGTGATAACAATACCAAGGTAAGTTGTTTTGTTTTGAAAAGGTATTCAATCATTCATATGATGCTTATTAAAACAAACTGGTTAATTATAAACAGAAATGGATGATGACTAGCGGTGTAATCCAGGATGCGCGTTTGATTTGAGGTGATATCGAAGTAATCCTCATAGGAGTCACTCCCGACCGTTGCTGCTACCTTGACGTGGTGGTCGGGCTTGCCTATCGTGATGAAGCAATTGAGCTATGCTGGCTGGAACAATCGTTCCTCAAGGTCCTACCATGCCAGACAGGTCGGTTGAGAAGCGGTAAGACTAAAAGCAGCAATTCCAAGGTCCAAAGGTGAAGTCGTACTGCCGACTGTACAGAGGTGTGACGGCAGTAAGGTGTTTCCTTCAGACAACCAGCATGACAGCGATGCTACCTTCCCACAAAGGAGGGGTGGAGTTAGAATAGGTCGACCATAAAATGCACACCTCGCCTTATCCCACGGATTTCCGTCTCCGGCGGTAAGGTCCTTTGAAGAACGGAGCTAACACGTCTAAAGTCCCCCACAAAAAGGCCGTGCGTGACCGTCATCAAGCAGTTGTCCCTTGGGCACTGCGGTCACGCTCGCAGGTCGTTAAGACCAACACTAATCCAACTTCTTTTTCAGGTACCCCTAGAAGAACCCTTCCTCAGTGTGGGCAACTGGGAAGTGATATTAGCTTTCATACCCGTAACTACACACGAGACCAAGTTGGCCACTTTCGAATCCTTCCTACACGTAATAACTCAGGGTTCTACTTAATGATAGGCAAGCTAAGAATATATTACAGGAACAACTGGAAAAACAGTTAGACAGACATGTAAGTTATGCCCACCCCGAAGCAGCGTGGAATGACATCCGTAAAGCTGTGGAAACAGCAGTGATATCCGCTAGTAAGGTAAGTCATAAGGTCAGGGAGAAACAATGGATCTCGGCAGCATCTACCACACTGATAGATGCTCGAAAACTCATCCCGTCTGGCTCTGAACATAACGAAGAGCGGGGTCAGCTTAAGCGAAGGCTAATAAAAAGCCTACGCAATGATCGTGAACAGTGGTGGGTAGCGAAAGCAAGAGAGATGGAAAAGGCAGCGGCAATAGGTAACAGCAGACAGCTATTCAGACTTATTAAAGAAACCGGCATTAGGAACCCGACTATTAGCGAAACTATCTCAGACAAAGATGGGCATATCATTCATTCTCAATCCAGGAGATTGGATCGATGGGCAGAACACTTTAGGGATCAGTTCAACTGGCCTTCAGCCACACTTCAGTTACCCACGATCCTCAGTCGTCCTGAATGGCAAATTGATGTAAGTCCTCCAACTCTCTTCGAGGTTGAAAAAGCTATAGGAAATCTGAAGCGAGGGAGAGCCGCAGGCCCTGACAGGTTTACCCCTGAGATTTTTAAGGATGGTGGTCCAGTACTAGCAGCGAGATTGACTGAGGTCTTAGGTAGAATCTGGGAACTGGACGTAATTCCATCTGACTGGTCCCAATCACTGATTGTGCCAGTCTATAAGAAAGGACAAAAGTCCCCCTGTGACAATCACAGAGGAATCAGTTTGACTAATATAGTGTCTAAAATATTAGCTTCAATAATACTTGGACGCCTAGCCAAAGCTCGCGAAGAGCAGACTAGAGAAAACCAGGCTGGTTTCCGACCTGGACGTGGTTGCATAGACCAGATATTCACTCTACGTCAGGTCCTAGAACATAGACATACATTCAGACGTCCCACAATAGTAGTATTTCTTGACCTTAAGGCGGCATTTGACTCCGTTGATCGTGAGGTTCTATGGCAGTGTTTGTCAGTGAAAGGAGTACCAAAGAAGTACTTACTTACTTACTTACTTACGCCTGTTACTCCCAATGGAGCATAGGCCGCCGACCAGCTTTCTCCAACCCACTCTGTCCTGGGCCTTCTTTTCTAGTTCTTTCCAGTTCTTGTTCATTCTTCTCATGTCTGTCTCTATTTCTCGGCGTAATGTGTTCTTTGGTCTTCCTCTTCTCCTTCGACCTTCAGGATTCCATGTGAGGGCTTGTCTTGTGACACAATTGGGTGATTTCCTCAAAGTGTGCCCAATCCACTTCCAGCGCTTCTTCCTGATTTCTTCCTCCGCTGGAATCTGGTTTGTTGTCTCCCACAGTAACTTGTTGCTGATAGTGTCTGGCCATCGGATCCGAAGTATCTTGCGTAGACAGCTGTTAATAAACACTTGTATCTTCTGGATAATGGCTTTCGTAGTTCTCCACGTCTCTGCCCCATACAGTAGAACTGTCTTGACATTTGTATTGAAAATTCTAACCTTGGTGTTGGTTGACAATTGTTTTGAGCTCCAGATGTTTTTCAGCTGTAGGTATGCTGCTCTTGCTTTGCCGATCCGCGCCCTCACATCTGCATCTGATCCACCGTGTTCATCAATGATGCTGCCCAGATATGTAACGGTTTTCACATCCTCCAAAGCTTCTCCGTCAAGTGTAATTGGATTGGTGCATATTGTATTGTATCGGAGAGTCTTGCTTTTCCCTTTGTTTATATTGAGACCTACTGCTGCTGAGGCTGCTGCTACACTGGTCGTTTTCTCCTGCATTTGTTGTTGCGTTTGTGATAGAAGAGCCAGATCATCCGCGAAGTCTAAATCGTCAAGCTGCATCCTGCCTGTCCACTGTATCCCGTGCATTCCTCCAGATGTTGACGTCTTCATGATCCAGTCGATCACCAGGAGAAAGAGAAAGGGTGAGAGTAGGCAACCTTGCCTAACACCGGTCTTTACCTCGAACGAGTCGGTGAGTTGTTCTCCGTGGACGATTTGGCAGTTTAGTCCATCATAGGAGTTCCGTATGATGTTGACTATCTTCTCAGGCACGCCGTAGTGTCGAAGAAGCTTCCATAGTGTCGTCCTGTCCACGCTATTAAATGCCTTCTCGTAGTCGATGAAGTTGATGTACAGTGATGAATTCCATTCGATTGATTGTTCCACAATGATACGTAGAGATGCGATTTGATCTGTGCACGATCTATCCTTACGAAATCCAGCTTGTTGATCTCGAAGTTGAGCGTCCACGGAATCCTTCATCCTGTTTAACAATACTCTGTTGAAGACTTTTCCTGGTATTGAGAGGAGAGTGATGCCCCTGTAGTTGTCGCACTTGCTCAGATCGCCTTTCTTTGGTATCTTGATGAGAAGTCCTTCTTTCCAGTCTGTTGGTACATGTTCTTCGTCCCAAATCTTACTGAAAAGAATGTGGAGTATCTTGGCAGTTGCTGTTACATTTGCTTTCAGTGCCTCTGCCGGGATGTTGTCTGGTCCCGCTGCTTTGCCACTCTTGATTTGTCTAATGGCCATGCTGATCTCTTCAATTGTTGGTGGGGCAATATCGATTGGGAGGTCTGTGGGTGCTGCTTCGATGTTGGGTGGGTTCAGTGGAGCTGGTCGATTCAAGAGTTCCTTGAAGTGTTCTACCCACCTGTTTCGTTGTTCTTCAATATCGTTGATTACTTTGCCTTCCTTGTTTTTCACTGGTCTTTCTGGTTGACGGTAATTTCCAGCAAGTTTCTTTGTTGTATCATACAGTTGTCTCATGTTTCCCTCTCTTGCAGCCTTTTCCGCTGTCATCGCTAAATCTTCCACATATTTACGTTTGTCGGTCCTGATGCTCCTCTTCACTTGCTTGTTTGCCTCTGTGTATTCGGCTTGTGCCTTGGCTTTTTCTGCTCTTGTTCGGCTGATATTGATTGCTACCTTCTTGTTCCTCCTTGCTTCAATTTTATCCAGTGTACCAACAGTGATCCATTCCTTGTGATGGTGCTTCTTTTGGCCCAGAACCTCCTGACATGTTGAAACGATTGCCTCCTTGATACCTTTCCAGCTGCTCTCTATGGTGGTTCCCTCTCCATTGAGTAGGTCATGAAAGGCCTGGAACCTGTTGCTGAGGGCTATGTTAAATTCGTTGAGTTTGTCAGCATCTCGAAGAAAGGCCGTGTTAAACTTTTGTGATGTTGTCCGCGCCATTGTCCAGTGCTTCTTGAGTTTTAGTTTCATCTTGGCGACCAGCAAATGGTGATCGGATGCTATATCAGCTCCTCTTCTGGTTCTCACATCCTCCATCGTCCTCCTGAACTTTTTGTTGATGCAGACATGGTCGATTTGATTTTGTGTAGTGTGATCCGGTGAAATCCAAGTGGCTTTGTGTATGTTTTTGTGTGGGAATATGGTGCCACCTATGACCAGTTTATTGAAGGCACATAGGTTTGCAAATCTCTCACCGTTTTCGTTCCTTCCTCCCAGTCCATGTTGTCCCATGACGTCTTCGTATCCAGTGTTGTCCTTTCCAACCTTGGCATTGAAATCTCCCATTAGAATGGTCAGGTCCTTGGTTGGGCACTTCTCGAAGATTGACTGCAGCCTATCGTAGAATTGGTTTTTAGCGTCTTCATCGTAGTCGTTGGTCGGCGCATAGCATTGGATGATGTTCATTGTAATGCCCTCTCTTTGTTTTGAAGGAGGCTTTGATGATCCTCGGTCCATGAGATTCCCATCCTATAAGTGCATTTTGTGCTTTTCTAGACAGCATCAGTGCCACTCCTTGTGTATGTGGGGCATTTTCTTCTTCATGACCGGAGTATAACAGAAGTTCCCCTGAAGACAGTCGTTGTTGTCCAACCTGCGTCCAATGTGTTTCACTGATTCCAAGCACTTCCAGGTTGTATTTCCTCATTTCCGCAGAAATTTGGAAGACTCTGCCGGTCTCCCACATTGTCCGGACATTCCATGTACCTATAAAAATTTTCGCTCTGGTTGTAAGAAGGTGCATCGGCCTCATGACTTCCGAAGGAACTCGGCTTTCATCATGAGACGTCATTTTTCCTTCTACTCCCAGGGCAGAGTTTAAATGGTTTGAATGATTTTTTCTGGTTAGCGTTTTTTTAGCGAGTTGATTTTCTACGGGATGGGGTCGCTAACCACATGCCCAACCCTCCTCCTTTACCCGGGCTTGGGACCGGCAGTAGCCCCTGGAGGAGCTACAGGCGGAGTTGCCAAAGAAGTACATTAACCTCATAAAGACTCTCTACTCGAACACAACTGGTCGAGTTAGAGCCTATGGCGAACTGTCATCAGAATTAGTTACCTCAAGTGGTGTTCGTCAGGGCTGTCCACTCTCCCCATTCTTGTTTAACTTTGTCATTGACATGCTTTTAGAGATATCACTTTCATCATCTCAATCTCCTGGAGTTGAACTTTTACCGGGAGATTCATTTGTTGACTTAGAATACGCCGACGACATAGTTTTATTCGGTGAAGACGCTGACAAAATGCAGAGTCTTCTGACCACTATAAGCAACAATGCAGGCATGTTTGGGATGCGATTCTCTCCCTCGAAGTGCAAAATGTTACTTCAGGATTGGGTTATATCGGCACCTGAACTAATGATAGGGAGTGAAGTAGTTGAGCGTGTTGACAGCTTCACTTATCTTGGGAGTCTTATCAGCCCTTGTGGTCTGGTGTATGACGAAATCTCATCACGGATACAGAAGGCTCGTCTAGCTTTCGCCAACTTGCGCCATTTATGGCGTAGGCGAGATATCCGTCTAGCAACCAAAGGACGGGTTTACTGTGCAGCAGTCCGTTCCGTCCTACTTTATGGCAGTTAAACATGGTCGATAAGAGTAGAGGATATTCGTAGGCTACTAGTATTCGATCATAAGTGTCTTCGACTCATTGCTCGTATATCCTGGGACCACCGGGTAAGTAATGCAGATGTTAGGAAACGGGTACTAGGAAAGGATGGCAAATCGATTGATGAAGTACTGAAACTTCATCAGTTGAGATGGCCGGGACACGTGATACGTATGCCAAACTACCGTCTGCCCCGACGTGCAATGCTTTATAGTGTAGGAGCAGGTTGGAAGAAAGCTAGGGGCGGCCAGACCAAAACATGGCATAAATCCATGAAGTCTCTGACAAGTGGACTGGGCCATGTTGGTAGGTGTAGACTACCTGGTTGGGATTCGCGAGATGATAGCAACCGATGGTTAGAGACCTTGAATGACATGGCTCAAAATCATTTGCTATGGCGAAGGTGCATCCACTCTTTGTGTTCTACCAAATTCTAATCTTCTGAATTCTTCATATCCGTATCCTTTTTCTCTTTCCAAATTTATTTCACCGTATTATGCTCCTTCAATAACATCTTCAAACCCTTATCTTTCACATAATACTTATACTCTTACTACTTCTACCACTATGGGATTTGAATTGACAACTTCATCTTTGTGCTAATGTGGTATGGCAACTCGAACTGATGTACGTACGTACGTACGAAGTTCTACGTTGTAACTGACTGACTGACTGAATCCTCATAGGATGGACATATGCCAATAAGACACTGATCAATTGAAGTCCTAAACAGCAATCTCAAGATTCAAACAAACAATGTAAAATGAAATCAAACTGGTTAATTGTTATACTAATGTCATAGAGGAGAATTACTGTGATTTGATTAGACGTGTTACATTGATTGAGTACGTGCCCTGTTTGATATATGAACGTGCTGATTCCCGCCAATGAGAGAAGAGAGAATTTACGATCGGAGCAATGATACACAAAAGCTGTATGAACAGTCTTAAGTACTTGTCGATCCTGCTTTCTGCCTATCCCAGCCAGTTAAGTCCAAAACACCAATAACAACCTCTGCAACATGAATCAGTGAAAACATGACTTTTAAGCCTAGTCTTCGGGTATCATATTAACTAATGATAAGATTGATATAGTTATAAATGGAAAATTATTCAAATTATGGAATACTCAAACTCTTTCTGTGCCTAGACGCAGAACTTAGTAGAAATGTGATGATAAAACTGTTGTCTTTATTTCAATGTTAGTGTACATTACATAAACCAAGATTGATTTGTGTACTTATCATCGTTTATTGTAGGTCAGATTATTCCATTTTATCTTACCGGTTAATTGTAATTTTAATGATTTGAAACACACTGTTGAATAGGCATATAACGTACAATCTTATAAGCTGGAAAATAGATGATCAGTGAACAAATTTTTAAGAGAGGTTCATCAGTCTAGGTAGCAAATGAAACCGTAGTATAGAAACTAAAAGCCCACTTGATTGTCACTGGTTTCCAACACTTGTCTGACTTTGGTAAAGTCAGGTTTTCTGAGCTAGGTGGTTTGAAAAGTGAACTTTTTTACTGCTTTTCTAGACAACATCACTATAAGTACAAGCTCCGATTAGTTGTTGTTAGTAAGTAATTCTCTAACTGTTTTGAAGTTTATGGTGATGATTTTATTTAGAATGATAACGAAAACTTCATGGAAAATCGACTAGTTCAGAGAGCATAACTTTCACAAAATCATCATCTTAAACTCAAAATCTCACCTCCATCTTGAAATTTTTCTACATTCAATCACGTGGTAAGTATAAACGTCAACTGTTCACATTGTATCACTTGATAACTAGGAAATATGATCATTGAGGATTAACACGAGCGAGGGATTGGTAACATAAAGATCATAAGCATCTTCACAACATTATTTATGTATTCTAGAAGCACTTAATGAGCAATATGGATTTCGGATATGTATCCTGGAGATAACAAGTTGATCTCTGAGGTTGTTAATTTTTCTATTACTGCATAACTCAAGGAGCTGTTAGTGTTATAGTCTTTGAACTGGATAGGTTGTTTTGAAACTTTTTCATTGTATTTTTGAACAACATCATCAGAGCGCGTACTTCAAGAAATGATCTAGAGCAATGCCTTTACGAATAACTAACAGCTTATTTTGTTGACCTGAAATTTGATTCTGAAGAAAAACATAAGCTTCACAACCAATCCATCCATCTCAAAAATCACATCACCTCCAACATCTTGATTTCAAGCTACAATTATTATCCATCATCTCATGATGAGCTATACAAATAACTATATATTAGATGCATGTTACATAGATGTTCTGATGTAGTTTTATTGATAGAGTATATCAGGATAATAATTGTATACAACTGTTTGTAAAAATGGAACTCAAAACAATTTTCAACCAACACCAAGATCACAATTTTCAATACACATGTCAAGGCAGTTCTACTGTATGAGGCGGAAAGTTGGAGAACTACGAAAGCCATTATCCAAAAGATACAGATGTTTATTAACAGCTGTCTACGCAAGATACTTCGGATCCGATGGCCAGACACTATTAGCAACAACCTATTGTGGGAGAGAACAAACCAGATTCCAATGAAGGAAGAAATGAGGAAGAAGCGTTGGAAGTGGATAGGACACACATTGAGGAAATCACTCAACTGCGTCACAAGACAAGCCCTCACATGGAATCCTGAAGGTCAAAGGAGAAGTGGAAGACCAAAGAACACTTAATATCGAGAAATAGAGACAGACATGAGAAGAATGAACAACAGTTGGATAGAACTAAAAAGGAAGGCTCATGACAAAGTGTGTTGTAGAATGCTGGTCGGCGGCCTATACTCCATTGGAAGTAACAGGCGTAAGCAAGTAAGCAAGTGTGTAAAAATGCCCTTGTATGGATAAGTAAACTACGCCACTGCTTAAAATAAATGAAATATAGCACAATTCGTACCTATAACATAATGACTTCAAGGCAAGTGTAGTATCTACTTATCTATCAATTTAGAAAGTTGATCAATAATCAAGTAATTGTGGGTAAAAAAGGCATCTAACGTGCGTATAAGAGAGAAGAAAAAAAGGACAATTACGACCACAGATTGGTGTATGGAAGTGTATTATTAATATTACGTAGTGAAAAAGTAATAGTAATGGGAAAAACAGAAAGGTACAACTGGAAAGAATTTTTTCAGTTAAGGAAGTTATAATCACTTTTTATGAAGAAAGTAATAGAAGTTTATAGCAAGATCACCATTGGCTTCTATTCTGTGTCGTATTTGATAACATCTTTAGTCACTGTATTACATCATCTCTCGTACCCCAGCCAGGGAGTCGGGAAGGACCAACAGAAGTCAGCCCTTTGCAGCTTTCTTTCATATCACGACACCATGTTATACACTAACCACCTTTATGCTTTTTCCAACCAGTTTCAGCGTCGTCGGCAAATAATGGACGACGTGGAATTCTTTGGGACAACATTCGTAGAACATATCCAAGTGTCAACTTACAATTCCAAACTTATAAAAAAACAAAACACAAGGCCGAGTGGATAACGCGATGGCGTTTGAAGCCAACGGTACTGGGTTCGAGTCCCAGAGTGAACATCAAATCTGAGATGCAGGTACATCCAGCTGACGAATCACAAATAGGACGGAACGCGCGTCCTTGATTCCACTTCTAGCCACTATCCATCTTTTCTTACCAAGTATCTTGATGTTTAAACTGAATCCTCTCATTATCATATACATTATTAGGAAACAAGTTAACCAGACAGAAAGTTCAAACAATTTACTGTCTAGGCAAAAAAGTAGAAAAACCAAAACAACTTTATCGATTGATTTTTCTGTCAATCATAAAAAAAACGATGAAAATTGAAAAACAAAAAAAAACTGTAAATGATTATTAACTTTTATATAGATGAAATCATGAGTCTATTGAAGCTAGAAAACCATGGAAAACCTGAAAGGACGAAATAGCTGTCAAGTGCTTCCAGGTTTTCCATGATGTTCTAGCTTTAACTGACTCATGATTTCAACTATATAAAATTACTAAAGTCTCCACAGAACCCTCTTCTGATTATTTACTTTGTTTGCTAGGAAAGTTTTATATCAATAAAAGTTATAGATAAGAGGAAATCAATCAGAAATTAGGAAGTTACTTTTAAGATTCTGGTCAAAATTAAGAAGATAAGTGACATTTATTTCATAGAATATAAATATCTAAAGCATTATAAGTAAAGATGAATGATGGTTGGCAGGAGAATCCAGAATGCGCGTTTCGTTCTATTTGAGACTTGCTGACTGGATGTAAATTTATCTCAGAGTTGATATTCATTCCGGGACTCAGACCCAGTACTCTTTACTGCAAACTTCACCGCGTTATCCACTTAGCAGGATGTACATATACTAATAGGAAACTGATCAGTTGCAGTTCTAAACATCAATGGCGAAATTCAAGCAACCAAACTGGTGGCAATCTAGATTCAGCAGCTAAGTGGGTAACGCGATGGCGCTTGAAGAGAAAATCACTGGGTTCGACTTTAGGAGTGAAAATCAACTCCGGGATGCAGGCATATTCAGTTGACAAGTCTCACATGGGGTGAAACGCACGTCGTGGATTCTACTGTTAACCACCACCCATCTTTGCTTATAATGCTTGCAACTTAAGGCGATGTCGAGTCAGTCTTCACAAGATGAACATACGCCAATAAGAGACTGATCAATTGCAGTCTTAAACATCAATAGGAAGATTCAAGCAAGAAATACAAAAGTGAATGAATATCTCAGTAGAAATACTTTCCTATGGTGTTTAGATAGATAATATAGAATAGAGAAATTTCAATTTTACCATCAACTTGCAGCGATTCGGAAGACTCTCATGGTCTCCCACATTGTACGAGCATTCCATGTTCCCAAATAATGGTTTCTCTGGTTGTTAGAAGCGTCATCAGCCTCATGGCTTCTGAAGGAACTCGGCTTTCACCATGAGGCGTCATAACTCTTCTGTAAGAAGACCTTCTTACTCCTAAGGCAGAGTTAAAATGGTTTGAATGATTTTTTCTGGTTAGCGTTTTTGGCGAGTTAGTTTTCTACGAGATGGAGTCGCTAACCCGATGCTCAATCCTCCTTCTTTGTGTTGGCTTGGGACCGGCAGTAGCTCCCTGAGGGGATAAAGGCGGAGTTGCTTTTACCAGCATTGAGTGAAAATAACTGATTTTATTCCATTATAATTGTTCTTAGTAAACTGAATAATACCCAAACTGATAACGTAAGAATGATATAACAGTTAATGATTTTCAAACACAGTTTTTGTATATCGCAAACCTTATCTGGTTAGTGAATTCACTAGTAAACGTCTTAGAGGCAATGCGGAATTTTCCAGGAAACTGTTTCTGGCTTTGAAAAGTATCAGGAAGGAAACCACTAGTGCAAATATATTCACAATCAGGTTAATACTATTATGTAACAGCACTTCACTAATAACATCGATATACTGATAGTAAGAGTTAAAAAACTGGTTACACTATCAAAGCCACTGTACCCTGAAAAGCTTCGTAATTTCTTCAGTAAAATACTTATAATTTATACAAATTCTTTCCTAATTATCAGTACATAGATTTGTGCAGGTTATTGATTGTTATTGGCATCACAAACTTACCTAAGTTAGATATCTATTGTAAATCAGGTAACATTAGATAGCTATTTCGTCCCATTTTGGGGCTCCTAAGAAGTGGGTATTCACAAATCCCCCACCGTGGATTGTAGTAAAGGTCTTTGGTCTCTCGACAAACTCTTATCTTTTCGAGTATAAGACCAAAATCTAACTGTAAAAATATCTAACTTTAGTTGATTCGTAACATTACACAAATATTTTTCATTGTCTTCAGTGAGTAACTGCCACATACTGGCACACTTGAACTTTATTACTCATAGTCTCTTCTTAGTTAAAATGACTTGAAATGACCAATCTCATTATAATATAGTTTTTAGTTCAAATCAAAAGTTTAAACAATCTATCATACAAAATTGACTTAGTATTGTTTGTTTGATTCTTCCCGTCGATGTGTTTGGACTGCAACTAGTCAGTCTCGTATTGACATATGTGCATACCGTGCGTATTGCCTCGATATAGCGTTAGTTTACAATTATTATAAGCAAAGATGGATAGTGGCTAGCAGTGGAATCCAGGATGCACGTTTCGTTCTATTTGTGACTCAGCTGGATGTACCTGCATCTAATAGTTGATGTTCACTCTGGGAGTAACTCGAACCCAGTACCTTTCGCTTCAAACGCCATTGCGTTGTCCACTAGGCCAAACAAACAATACTAGTGAATTTAAACTTCAACCCATTACACAAGCAAGTGGCTAACAGGACTGAGTAGCTAAGTGTTTAATGCGATGGCGTTTGAAGCGAAAGGTACTGGGTTCGAGTGCTATAGTGAACATCGACTCTGAGATGCAGGTACATCCAGCTCACGAGTCCCAAATAGGACTAAACGCGCGTCAAACTGGATTCCACTGCTAGCCCCTATCCATCCTTGCTTACAATCTATCATACAGTTTAATTCATAAAATATGATTCTACAAATGATCTTTTCTTGTTTTTTTTATTTCAAAATTCCTAACTACTTAATCATTGGAATGTTGAATAATAAATCAATCGAACTGATACAATCTTTTGTCTTTTTCTTCTCTTTCTTCTTTACTGTCAATGTTACAGATAGATAGATACATAGATAGATAGATA
This sequence comes from Schistosoma mansoni, assembly GCF_000237925.1. Lineage (NCBI taxonomy): Eukaryota > Metazoa > Platyhelminthes > Trematoda > Strigeidida > Schistosomatidae > Schistosoma > Schistosoma mansoni. The sequence goes on along the minus strand of NW_017385989.1, from coordinate 1,132,342 downwards.
AGTAGGTAGGTAGGTAGATAGATAGATATTTCTTATTGTATATAATCAGAGTAATTTTGTTTGATTTTTTGAGATAGATAAAAGGTTTTATGGTTTCTAATGTTTACGTCAACAATATATATGTATCTATGATTTGGCAAAATAGTTGTTATGCCAAATACTTGTAAACTAAACAAAGAGCTAGTAGTACTTTAACTAGATTAAAAAGAAAAAAAACATTTTGCCGAATATATAGTTTATCTTGAGATGATGGAGAAGATTTGTAGCTCAGGTAGGTGAGGTGCACAGGACAAGCTGTGAACCACATGTGGAGAAATTCAAACATTTCACTTCTACTCGAAGTTTGTGCTTATGATATCGTTCAGAAGGATGATGAGTGCTCCACAACCAAATCATCCAATTCAGAGAACAAAACTCCATCAAAATATGGTTTATCTTATAGCTAGATATACAATAAAAATAGTAATAATACATATTTCGGGTAGAGATTAAACTCATATCAGTTTATGACTTTAAAACTTACTTACTTACGCCTATCATTCTTCGTGGAGTTGCATAGGCCGCTGACTAGCATTCTCTATCGAACTCTATCCAGGGCGATCCTTTCCAGTTGTTTGTGATTTTGAAATTACTTAGTTGTAATTTAATAATTCATCTTTTCTAACTTGAAGCCATTTTAGATATAGTATAATATTACTCAGGTTAGATAATGAACATAACTGCTTCAATCGCTGAACCCCACTGTAGTGAACAACATACTAGTGGTGATATATATGCATACTGTGCGTATTGCCTCCATATAGTCCTAATTCACAAGCATTATAAGCAAAGATGGATAGTGACTAGCAGTGGGATCCAGAACGCGCGTTTCGTCCTATTTGGGACTCGTCAGTTGGATGTACCTGCATCTCAGAGTTGATGTTCACTCTTGGACTCAAACCCAGTACCGTTCGCTTCAAACACCTTCGCGTTATCCACTCGGCCAGTGAGTCCACTGACGAGTCTCAAATAGGACGAAACGCGCGTCCTGGATTCCACTGCTAGCCACCATCCACCTTTGCTTACGAATCTAATTTGTTCGATTAATACAGAACAGTAGTATCAGTAGTATATGTAGATATGGAAGTAACTGGTTTATTGTAGAATATACTGACCTGTACATGATGATTGGATTCACCTTATTATGACTATGAAATGTTTTCATGTTACTGATAAGAGTAAACTTTTCTTCTCTGGCTGTTATAAATACAATAATATTCGCTCCATTATTTGCATATGCATAAAAGCAACCATGCACATACGCCAACATTATTGTTCTATTACCCGAACTACAACAGTTTGTATTTCTACTAAATGATCTTTGCATCTGTATATCCAATACAGTCAATGTTATCTTCACTCTTGTTCTATCTCTTGAAATTGAGATCCATTCGAAGTGTTTGTATTATTCAGTTCATGATAATCAAGATAGAATTTTGACCCTCAAGAATACACATCTTAAGTATTACAGATGTTAATAGCTAACTAAACTCAATAGGTTAGTAGATACTTCATTAATGTGTTTAAGAATTAGTACATTGTTCAAATCTTGGTTTCAAACATCAATATTGTATATTGTATTTGTATTCAGCTGATTGATTTCAAATAGGATGAAACTCATCTCACCGAATTCTATTGTTATACATAATCTAAATAAGATGAACTTTTAAAGATTTCATACATATATACTATTTTGTAATATTAGTTCTAAAGTATAAATCATAATCACTAACAATGGAATCCAAGACGAAAGTTTTGTCTTATTTGAGACTTATCAACTGGATACACATATCAGAAGGGGTTTGGTGGGGATTTTATTAATTTTATAGAGTTGAGATCATGAGTCAATTGAAGCTAGACCAACATGGAAAACCTGGAAGCACTGAAAGGCCGTTTTGTCCTATTATGGGATTCCTCAGCAGTGCGCATCCACGATCCCGCACTCGCGAGATTCCAACCCAGGATCTACCAGTCTCTCGCCAGAGCACTTAACCCAATAGACCACTGAGCCGGCTGTCAGCCGACGTTGTTAATGTCTAACTTCAACCAATCCACGAAGTTTGAGCAACCATTCACCAATTGTCTTCAGTGTGTTGATATCTCCCAACAGACTTGGTTGAACTCCACTGGTTACTATTTCTCACTAGAACTCCAGGAAAAACCTCATGGAATCAGTCACTAGTGAGCACATGATCATTATCAGAAAGGGATTTTGCGGAGGTTTTAGTAATTTTATAGAGTTGAGATCATGAGTCAATTGAAATTATAAATATTGTTCTATTTTCAGTAGATAGGGGTTGATGCTATATAAATTTCTCTGATTTGTAATCCCATTGTTGTCTATCTCACCCCCGTGTCAACTATATTTATTCTGATCATCATTTATCTTACGATTTTATTTCACTTATAAACTGATTCAAGTTAACACTTCATACTAGTCAGCTTCAACATTAACCATTCGATTTAATTTTTTATACTACAAACAATCCTTGATTCAGAAGAGGTTTTGTAGATATCATAGTAATTTGAATAGTTTAGATCATGAATCAATTGAAGCTAGATCACCATGGAAAATCTGTCCTAGACAATCCTTTCCAGTTCTTTCCAGTTCACATTTATCCTTTTCATATCTGCTTCTACTTCCTGACGTAATGTGTTCTTTGTAAAATCTCAGTATGAATGTATTTGTTTGAAAAAGCTTGAACTAGATTGTCAGCTGGAACATTGGATTTACTTCGAATTCATTCGCTGAGATTTTACAAATATATGTATTTTTTCCTATTTAATATCTCACATCAACTCAGCGCCTTACATACTGTGAAACTGTTCGTTCTAATTTAGATAAAAGTTCTTGTATAAAACAAAAGAAATCATTATTGTTGAATTTAGTTTTCATTGTTGGAAGCATGAGTCAATTGAAGGTAGACCACCAAGGAAAACTTGGAAGCACTGGACGGTTGTTTCGTCCTATGCTTCGTCCAGGATTCCAGGTCTTAAATCAACTCAGCGCCCTAAATCCTATGAAACGATTCATTCTAATTTAGATGAAAATTCTTATATTATTATTATTCTCCTCATATTTCCTTAAAAAAACTTAAACCAGATTTTCGAATGTAACGTTGAATTTTCATTCATGAGATGGTGGTTAAAGGTGATCAACAGGAAACCATGGACCCGTGTTTCGTGCTACTTTATACTCGTCAGCAAGCTGTACCTGTAATCTTGAGTGAATTAGTGATCCCTGACGGATTCGATCCTGTATCACTCAGTTTCACAGTCGAAGACGTTACCACTGAGCTATCCATGCCGCGACCAACCTCTTGTAGGACTGAGATCTAATCACAATTGATTGATCACTGGGTGATGATCAACATCATCTTATCTCAACATAGTGCACACAGTGTCAAGCCATTTAGACTAATGGCCACATTGCAACTTGATCGATAGTATTCAATCAGCACTAAGAAAGAATTGACATGCATGACATTGATCACCACACAGTGATCAATCAATTGTAATTTTCATTCGTATTCATTCATTAAAATTTTACAAAAAATATTTTTTCCTTTTTTTATTGATTATTTATTTATTTTTTTTTTTCTTTTTTTATTGAGTTTTTGTTTATTTATTTTTCTTTTTTCTTTTTTTTCTAAAAAAAAACAGATTACATCATCATCATCATCATCATCAACCAATCAAATTTTTTCTAAAAAATCCTCAAAAAAATTAAATTTAAATTATTTCATAAATTATTTTAAATTCATTCAAACAATTTTATGTCAAAAATTAAAAAAATTAAAAAAAATTTATTTAATTATTATTAGTTGTACATTTATTACTTTTTTTACTATTGTAGGGAATGAACGTGTTTATGGGAAATTTATGTTTACTTATGCATTATATGGACCAATACAACTAACATTAAATGATAGTTATATTATTAATCTTATATATTGGTTATGTTTTTGTTTGGCACGTATTTTAGTATTTTTTATATCAATATGCTTATCAGCACATATCATATTAGTTACCATAGCAACTGGAACATTACTCAGTTCAATTGGTTTATGTATATTACCCTATGAAAAATTATGGTTTTATATATGTACTATATTATTTAGTTTATTTAAAAGTCCATTATTTCCATCTACATTAGCAACAATGAATCATTCAATTGAAATTAATGGTTTTATTATTATTATTGTAAATTTTGGTAGTTCATTTGGTGCTACTATATTACAATATACTGCTGGACGTTTAATTAATTTATATGGACAATTTATATTTCCATATTTAGTAACTGGTACATCAATTTTATTATTAATGACATCATTAATATTAATATTAACATTAAAACATATTGGTAATCGATTTCAAAATGATCATCATGGTCATATTATGATTGATACAATACCTGAATCAATAAATGATCACAATGATAATAATGATCATAATGATCATTCTATGATTACATCATTACCAAGATCAAAATTTATTGGATCTAAATTAACCACAAACATTCCTCAATCAAATATGAATCCAATAGATAATAATATTGAAAAATTATAAAAACTTTAGATTTGATTTAATCAATAATCAATCATTTATGTATCAGTGTATGTATGTCTGTGTGGTTGCGTGCGTTCGCGCGTGCGCACATGAGTGCGTGTGTGTGAGATAACTTTCCTGGTGCACAAGTTTTTTTTTGTTTTTTTATAAACAAAACAGTATTTCATTTTTATTGTTTACCTCATGTTTTGTTACTAAGGCGAAAAAACAAAAAAACAAAAAACAACAAAAATTTCATCAAAATATTTTTTTAAAAATGTTTTTTGTTTCTCATTCTATATTCAAAATTTTTTTCAAATAGTTTTCTTTTTTTTTAAAAAAAGAAAAAAAAATTTTTTCTGATCTCAGTGTAGTCATTTTGTATTCATGTTTTATTGAATAAATAATTTCAAAATTTTTGATGATTTTTTTCTATATTAGAGATAAACAACCTTAGAATTATATCATCGTGTTGTGAAAACAACACGAGTGCAGCCAAGAGTGAGAAAAGTCCACTCTCCTTCTCGAAATGCTTTCACATAGCCACGCGTATATAGCCTCTGGTAGGGAAGTTCTACTCATTGCCTTCTCGTAACTAAGGTTGTTGTTTAAGAAATTGGAAGGACGATAAGCAAATGTCCGGCGCTCTTACCGGGTTTTATTGAATAAATCGTTTTCAAAATTTATGATGATTTTTTTCTATGTTAGGGGTAAACAATCTTAGAATTATATTATAGAATTGTATTGTTGTGAACACAACATGAGTGCGGACAGTCGAATGCCCTAGTACGGCCGAGAGTGTGGAGGGACCATCCTCTCTCTCGAAATGCTTGCGCATGGTCACGCGTATACAGCCTCTGTCAGGGAAGTCTTACTCACTGCCTTCTCGTGGCAAGGTGTCGATTACGAAACTGGAAGGACGAAAAGCGAATGTCCGGTGCTTTAACCGGTTTGGTCGACACGGAAAGTTCACCTAGGGAAGTTGGAAAACCCTGATTCCAAACCAATGGTGCACATGGGTTCCAGTATCCTGAGGGAACAAATGGCGTATGAACCTATTGTTGGTCACCGGCTACCATGGGACTGCATCTCTTCACGATGTTCCACTGCCTTGTGGATGAGACCTTCATGTCATAGGCTACAGTTGTGGCGTCTTGAGAAAACCACGTGCTTTAGTTTGGGCACCTGAGCAGTATCACAGCCCTCACACAATTCAAATGAGATTTGTGTGGCGCATATATATATATATATATATATATATATATATAGTGGTTCCCCCTTTGTACCAATATTTATGTGTTTAAATAAATAAATAAATCTTTATCCACTGTTTGCCAGTAAGCATAGATTCGAGTCAACGATTTCATCTTGTTGATACCGGAATGGAGTTCTGTTCCGGTTCTTTCTTAATCAATCTTCTAATGAAATACATTCTATGCCTGAAATTAGTTGACAGTTGTTTTGAGTTGCATTCACATTCTGGTCCGGCAAGATTCAAGTAGCTTTGTGTATGCGTTTATGGGGGAATATTGTGCCACCTATAACCAACTTGTTGAATGCACATAGATTGGCGAATCTCTCCCCATTTTCATTTCTCTCTCCTAGTCCATGTCGTCCCATGATATATTAATACCTGGTGTTGTCCATTCAGACTTTCGTGATTAAATCTTTCATCAGGATGGTCAGGTGCCTTTCTGAGTAATTCCCTATGATTGACTGCAGCCTATCACAAAAGTGATCTTTATCATCGTCGTTACTATCATTGATGGGTGTATAATATTGGATAACATTCATTGTGATTCACTCATCCTTTGTTTTGGATGATGTTTTGGTGTTTCTGGATCCATGAGGTCACCATCCTATAAATGGTTTGCATGCTAAGATGCACAACATCAGAGCAACTCCCTTAGTGTGTGGAGCACGTACTTCTTCGTGACCTGAGTACAGAAGCATTTTTCCTGAATCTATCCTTCTCTATTCAGTTTGGACCTAGTGGATTTCATTTACTCTTAGCACCGTCAAGTTATATCTCCTCATTTCCGTTGACATTCGACTGGTCCTTCCGACCTTTCACATTGTCAAAATATTTCATGTACCTACAAAAGTTGTTGCTTTGGTTGTTAGAATGGTTATCGGCCTCTTCACTACTGAAGAATCTCAGCAATCATAATTGTTGTGAGTGAAAATTGTTGAACTTGGAGGACAGAATTTAGATAGTTTAATTAGTTTAATCTAATTGACGTTGTTTTAGCACGGTTGTTATCTTCGTGATGTTTACTGTCTCCATGCTCAACTTTACAAATGCTCCTGATGAAGTTTTTCATCTAGTTGACAAGTGAGAAATACGACAAGTATTCATTTATAACTCGAATACAGTTTAATATGCATATATACTTATATATAGGTGATGTTCCTTAGGTCAATTTATTCATCATTACCATAAAAACAGAATATAAGTTACCTATAATTTCTTAAGAAAAAAAAAACTAAAAAATGTTTGTATACGTGATAATGATTTATATCATAATGGATTCCATATTGATTGTTACCTAGAACTTACTAGAAATAGCGCTTTCTATAAAGATATATACATTCTCTTCTTTGATGTATATAATGTATTCAGTGTTTAATAGTTTACTGGCAAAAAATTTATGCAAATCATATGCATTTACAATTGAATTAAGAGTATTAGTTGGAATTATAAGAAAAGAAAATAGGTATAATATAAGTAGTATGTTACGGTAGATAGCATATTGAATAAAAAGCTTGACTCTTAATCTTACTTACTTACACCTGTTACTCCCAATGGAGCGTAGGCCGCCGACCACCATTCTCTAACCCACTTTGTCCGGCGCCTTCTTTTCTAGTTCTATCCAGTTTTGGTTCATTCTTCTCATGTCTGTCTAAATTTCTCGGCGTAATGTGTTCTTTGGTCTTCCTCTTCTCCTTTGACCTTCAGGATTCCATGTGAGGGCTTGCCTTGTGACGGAATTGGGTGATTTCCTCAATGTGTGCCTAATCCACTTCCAGCGCTTCTTCCTGATTTCTTCCTCTACTGGATGGAATCTGGTTTGTTCTCTCCCATAGTAGGTTGTTGCTGATAGTGTCTGACCAATGGATCTGAATTATTTTGCGCAGACAACTGTTACTAAATACCTGTATCTTCTGGATGATTATTTTCGTAGTTCTCTACGTCTCCACCCCATACAGTAGAACTGTCTTCACATTTGTATTGAAAATTCTGATCTTGGTGTTGGTTGACAATTGTTTTGAGTTCCAAATGTTCTTCAGTTGTAAATATGCTGTTCTTGCTTTGCCGATTCTCGCCCTCATATCTGCATCAAATCCACCGTGTTCATCAATGATACTGCCCAGATATGTAAAGGTTTCCACATCCTCCAAAGCTTCTCCGTCAAGTGTAATTCGATTGGTGCATATCGTATTGTATCGGGGAGTCTTGCTTTGCCCTTTGTTTATATTGAGACCTACTACTGCTGAGGCTGCTGCTACATTGGTCGTCTTCTTCTGCATTTGTTGTTGCGTGTGTGATAGAAGAGCCAGATCATCTTCGAAGTCTAAATCATCCAGTTGCATCCTAGCTGTCCACTGTATCCCATGCTTCTTAACTCTTAATCATTGTCTGAAAATTTGAATAATACTCTACTTATTGATATTTGAGTATATAAATTATTTCATTATTATTGATGAACGAGGAGAATCTGATGAAGATGTAAGTGCGAGGATTGGCAAAACAAGGACAGGATTTCTAAAATTTGAAGAACTTATGGAACTCAAAACAATTGTCAACCAATACCAAAGTCACAAACTTCAATATCAATGTCAAGACAGTTGATTTTACCGTACGGAGCTGAAACTCGAAGAACTACGACAATCATCATCAAACACGTACAAGTACTTATAAACAGTTATCTACGCAAGATATTAAATGTTCGTTGACCGGATACCATCACGACAAACCAACTTCGAGCTGAATAGGAAATTATGAAAAGACGTTGAGAGTGGATAGGACATCCATTGAGGAACTCACCAAACTACATCACGAAGCAAGCACTAATTTGGAATCGTGAAGGTAAACGGAAAAGTGGGAGGCCGAAGAACATACTGTGCCAGAACTATAAGCAGACATGAAAAGGATTAATAGGAACTGGAAAGGATTGCCCAGAACAAGATTGGATGGAGAGTGGTGGTGTGCGGCCTATGCTCCTAGGCGAGGTGTAACAGGCGTAAGTAAGTAAGCATGTACGGAATAAGTTGTTAAGAGTATAAATAGTAAGAGAATTAATTGTATATTGCCTAATTTCCTTGGACTGTCACTGTAAACATGTGTAAAAATAAAAACTCTGTTGTGAGATAGCAACTCGCTGAAGACAGTGGTAGACGTTGGCGCGATTTCGTGGATGGGTTTAAGTTAGACATTAACATTGTTGAATACCAGCTCAGTAGTCTAGAGGTTGAGCGTTCGCCAGCAAGGTTGGAGGTACTGAGTTAGAGTAGCTTTAGTGCGGGATGGTGAGTGTGCACTGCTGGGAAGGAGTCCCATATTAGGATTAAACGGCCAAGCAGTACTTCCAGGTTTTTAGTGCTGGTCTGGATAAGATAAGTTTGTGATTTAAGCTATGGAGATAATAATAACAGATCTATTCAAAATAGTAACTTGTAAAGTAAGTAAATACGCGAAAATGTTGTTCTTAATAAGAAACTGAAATGGTAGCTATTATGACCTCGAGTGTGTATCATGAGAATCGAAAACGACTAATGATCATGAAAGAAATGTTGGGTATCGTGGAACGATGAAAGATTGAAGTTGAGATCAACTGTGATCAGAAAAAGTATGAAAACAGAAATAAATCGATTGGGTGTAAACGGTAAGGACAGGTGTCAGGCAAGGTTGCTTACTCTCACCCTTTCTCTTTCTCCAAGGTAGTTGAAGAAGAGGATGGTAACGTTTCTTCTGTGTACATAGTTCTAGTTTTTCATATGTAAAACAAATGACTCAGTAATGTTAAGCAGAAGGATGTTCACTGACTGTAGCAGATTTCTATTTACCTTGTAGATTTTAAGTACTAGTCTGGTTAGGTCGATTCACTTATGTTCACAAGGTGTTCGATTATAAACTTTCTTTCTGGTCCCTTTTCACATTTTTCCTGTCAAGTTGGACAAGACTCTTGAATTATTCTTAATAGAAAACGTATCAACTGACCTATATACCTAGCTGCCCATGAGCAGGTGAACTGATAGAAGTCAACAATCATATGTAGCGAACATAAATAGTTTTTAGAATAGTACACCCCGTGTGACATTTAACTGTATCAGTCAACCATCTCTCTTATGCCAACGCTGTTTAATATTCTATTATTCACACTATGGTTTATAAATGGAAATTTTACTTCTCAAAATAATCCACTTTCGTACCTATTTATTATTCTATGTATTCAGTTTAAATAGACTGATATGACCGTTAGACATACTTGATACTGGAATGGAAAGATCCGTTCAAATCATACTGCGATATCCAAGAATGAAACTCGGTTAGACAAGATAGAATCTTATTGTAGGCTGTTAATTGCAGTGAAGAAGAGGTATAAATGAGGTTTAATTGATCCAAACATTATCGACATTGATGTAAATATATGAAAAAAAAAATGGTTAAGTGCTCTGGCGCGGGACTAGTAGGTTGTGGGTTCGAACCTCGCTAGGCGAGGTCGTGGATGCGGACTGCTGAGGAGTCCCACAGTAGGGTGAAACCGTCCTCCAGTGCTTCCAGGTTTTCCCTGCTGGTCTAGCTTCAATTGACTCACGCTTTCAACTATGAAAATATATGGTAAAGTTTGATTTGAGCACAATTTGTTGCTCTGTGAATATGTTTCTTCAGACATGTAGCGATGATATTCATGAGTTGGAGTTTGTGATGTTTGACGATAGTATTCATTTCGTATACCGAACTTAACCATTCAATATTTACCAGTCAAATATTTGTAAGTATTTGCAACGTAATAGTGCGTTGTAGAATTTGATCACTAGTTTATTTTGTCTTTTTGGTTAAGCTACTCACCAGTAGTCTAATGATCGTAACCGATTTTTACTCGAAATTACTCGGATAAGTGGAACAATAGGACTGTAACTTATGTTGGATCAAGGTTAACTGTCCAGGTGAAGATGTATACTTGATCAAATCTAGGATATTCAGCTATATACCCCCTAAAATATAGCACTGATATGCCATAAAGTGAGATAATTGGATACCAAGTGAAATATGTAACTTCCAAAGTTCATACTAATTTAAATTTTGTAAAATATATTTTCATCATACAGTTTAGTGTGGAATTGATTGAAGATGTGGTAGTACATTCAATTGCAGATGATTGTACAATAATTACCTAACTACCGCTGTTGCTCCTCATGGAGGAGCATATTACACTCACAATCATTCTCCATCCAAACCTATCCTGGACAATCCTTTCCAGTTCTTTCCACTTGCTATTCATCACTTTCATGCCTGTTTCTAATTCCCGATGCATTGTGTTCTTCAGCCTCCCTCTTTACCGCTTCCATTCAGCGTTCCAAGATAGTACTTGATTCATGTTGTGGTTTGATGCCTTCTGAAATGTATGTCCTATCCACCACCTCCATCGTCTTTTCCTAATTTCCTCTTCAGCTGGAACCTGGTTTGTCTTCTCCCATAATAGGTTGTTGCTGATGTTATCCGGCCAGTGAATGTTGAGTGTTTTGTGAAGACAACTGTTTATAAATGCTTGTACATTCTTGACGATGAGTGTAGTAGTTCTCCAAGTTTCAGCTCCTTACAGTAGAACTGTGTTTACTTTCGTATTGACGATTGTGATTTTGATATTGATTGACAGTTGTTTTGAGTTCCATATGTTCTTCAGTTGTAGGAATTCTATTGTCGCTTCTCCATCATTTGCTTTAAGTCATCATTGGATCCTCCTTTTTCATCGGTGATGCTGACCATGTCATGTACGTGAAATATTTCACCTATTCCAGAGTTTCTCCATCCAATGTGATTGGTTTGGTTGGTATTCTCTGAGTTGTATTTGAGAATGTTGCTTTTTCCATTATGTATGTTGAAACCCACATATTCAGAGTCTTTCGAAGCACAACTCTAACTTTTCGGTCTGTGAGATTATCTAAATATCTACTGGTTAATATTCCAATTCAACAATTGGTGAACGGTTGCTCAGACATCGTGGATTGATTGGAGTTGGACATTAACACCGTTGGATGCCGGCCGGCTCAGTGGTCTATCGGTTAAGTGCTCTGTCGCAAGACTGGTAGGTCCTGGGTTTGAATCTCGCGAGTGCGCGACCGTGGATGCGCACTGCTAAGGAGTCCCATATATAGCGCGAAACGGCCGTCCAGTGCTTCCAGGTTTCCCATTGGGGTCTATCTTCAATCGATTCATGATTTCAACCATGAAAATAATTCAATATCCTAAGTGTTGTCTAAAGTAAATGTTTAATTTTTTTGAAGGCTGAGTAATGCAGAAGTTCAAATCTTCTCTACCTATGCGAAAACAACTATTACTTACACTAAAATTGCTCTGGCAAAATTATTTTATTATAGAGTTATGTGCTTTATATTGCTCTTCCAGATTTTTAATGGTGCTCCAACATTGGTTCATTCATGATATTATTCTAAACTCAACAATCTCCACAATCCTATACTGATTAGATAAAGTAGACAAAAAATGTCTGGATGTTTTGTGTTCAACTAGATCTCAACATGATTGTATCATCAATTTAAACACGGTTGGTTGAAGTTACACATTAACATTGTTGGATACTGGTTAAGTAGTCTAGAGTCTAATCGTTTATGAGCCTGACCGAAGGTGCTGGGTTTGAATCCAACTAGTAGTTGGTGGATGCGTACTGCTGAGGTGTCTCGTACTAGGACGAAACGGCCATCCATTGATTCCAGGTTTTCTATTATTGAAGTACTATTAAACTTAGATTCTCTCTTTATTTTACTGTATTGATATGATGTTTTACTTTAAACCGTTCCATTCTATTACATGGTAACTGATAATTTTTTTTCTATACAATATAGCTGGTATCATTGATAACAGGATCAAAGTTCTTCAGCCTTATCAAGTATCCATTTATGGTATCGTATGGTCATTATCTTTATTGCTACAAAAACACTTATCAACTCTAAAGTTTATTTAGTTTCATAGCAAACTTGATTAAATCAAAAATCGTTTCTCTCTCTCTTTCACACACACACGCATATAAAAAAATTGATTTGATTCACTATTGTAGACGTAAATAAATCCCCCCCAAGTAAATAGCTCTGTAAGTCTTTGACATTTGATTTATTGGATTCACGCAGATGAAAGCGCTTGGTCATGTGTCCACACTAGATCACAAGTGAGTAGGCCGTGCTACTCATTCCTTTCAACTACGAGCCAGCTTAGAATAAATGTTCCTTAACATATCAATAACCTTCAAAATATATCTTCTAACTCTTTCATTCCTGACTTCTGATATGACTGGGTTGGCATACTTCAATTATAAAGGTGTTGTTATATCTCGAACTTAGATTTCTTAGACTGTCGCGTAATACTAGAGAACTCGAACGCTAGAACCCTCCAAAGTCACAAATCAGAAGACAGAAGGCATGTAGAAGGAATGTTATTCCAAACAGTGTCAATTATGGTACAAAATTGTCAGGTATTTATAGTTTTTAGTAGAAACAAAATCATCATTATAGTTATCCAATCCGCACACAGGGAGTTATCAGCATTGTCCAATAGGGAAGCTGCACATAGTGATTCTAGAATATTCTTCCAAAAGCTGATTGGATGGAATGTGTTCGGCTCCTTCTGGGCTTCTTAGAGCTTCCTCGACTTCACCTGTGGACCATCCTCATAGGTGTTATTTGTTAAGGTGTTGTCAAACTACGAATACTTGTGACATCTTTATCATCAATAATTAACTGATTTTATGATATCAACATGTCTAGTGAAGATTGATAACCTTTTCATAAAACCAATACTCAAATGCAATTTGTAGTTGAACATTCACAGAAATAACTCCGCCTGTAGCTCTTCTAACTGGAAAGAACTGGAAAGGATTGGCTGGGACAGGGTTGGATGGAGAATACTAGTGTGCGGTTTATGCTCCTCTGTGGTAGTCGATATTCGATATTATCCCTAACTTCGTATATTGTTCGTCTTGATAACCGTTACTCGATAACGTCCTAACGGTGTATAAATCAGAAGTCGAATACGAAGGGTTGATTGCGTTTATTATTGAACCACACACAGGTATCCAATATTACGGGCACGTTAAGCAAGCATGAAAGAGCAGTGCCGTAAAGTAGGCGAGTGAGCGTGAGAGCCGAATGAGTGAGTAAGCGTGTGCAATACGGTGTAGCGTAGAGCAGAGCAGAGAGCAAGCAGTAAACAGGATTAAGATGTACATATATATATAAGTGGAAATGCATGAATCATCGGATCAGTTAAGCGATTAATAATAAGGCGAGCGGAATGAATACATGCTTAAGCAGCAAGTAATGTTCAAGCGTATATAATAAAAGTACAACGATATAGATAGGTTGTTATTGTATGAATGACTGTCCATTAAATAAGTTAACAAAAGGGCTTAGCCAGATTAGATGTAAACAAACTCAATTGTATTTGAGTTTCTATACCTCCACTAGGGTTAACAGGCTTCTTCATTTGAATCCATCTGAATTGAAATTGACCAGAAGTTGATAATGAAATACTCCAATGATGATTGGAATCTGAAAATGTTTCGTTCAATTTGAATACCTTTTGATGTTTATGCGATTCGACATAATTACTTATTTACTTACTTTTAAGGTTTCAATAAGTTTTTCTGGTTAGCGTTTTTTTAGCGAGTTGATTTTCTAAGAGATGGGGTCGCTAACCCAATGCCCAACCCTCCTCCTTTACCCGGGCTTGGGATCGGCAGTAGCCCCCAGAGGAGCTACAGGCGGAGTTCGATATAATAATCAACGAGAATTATCATAATCCTCATTTCATTCAAAACACTACTAATGAAATCAGTCAGCATAGGATAGTCAAAGTTGAAATATTCAGAAGATGTGATGTCATGTATGAAAGTTTATTGAATGAAGTATCTTGCTTAAGCATTGAATATAAAGTTTTCAAAGTCTGTACAAGGACTTTCGTCTAAATTCAAACAAATAGCTTCATAGTATTTGAGTACTGACGTAATGTAAGATATTAAGGAGATTGAATTTAAAGTAAATCTAACATTTCGACTAAGAAGCTTTCTCGAAGAAACATAATCAGACATCAACATTATCGAATATAAATAGGAACATAGTTCTCTGGTTCATTGTATACTAACTAGGTTATTCAATCAACGTTACCAAGGTTTAAAGTAGGTATTTGCTTTAGTGAGTATGAGACAGGTAGTGTGTAACGATAACAGATTGTCTTTGCATTATATACCGAAGAGAAATATGAGTGGTACCTTCTGAGAACTACTTATGGACTAATACTATGCTTATATGTTTATCGTATAATTGGTAACTAACTAGACTATTCATATTCGCGTTCATCTTATTATGAGCTTTAATTTGACCAATAAACTATTGTTATATGATTCACCATTCTTGAATTATGCTCTGTCTATGATTTACTATCTTCCTTATTCACAGCCACATTTAGCTGAATCTTGTACAAATGTTGTTTCCTATTTTATGGTACGATGCGGTCTATCTGGTTGGTATATATAAACTCGGTATGTTTGAAAGATAATGATTCATATTGCAGAGGCTGTTATTGATGTTTTGGACTTAACTGGCTGAGCTAGGCAGAAAGCAGGACTGATAAGTACTCAAGACTGCTCATACGGTTTTTGTGTGTCACTGATACGATCGATAATTCACTACTTTCTCTAATTGACGGTATCATCACGTCATATATTAAACAGGGCACACAGGCAACAATATATAACAGTTTGCTCGTTAGTAGATCTAAGGTGTGAGAAGAAAGTTCGTCCATTATTTATCGCCTCTGATCAGTGAATTTGTGAAGAAAACATACCATTTATATAGATGATATGAATCAAACATGTCACAGCATGCATAAAATGAGGATAGATAAACAAGATAAAATAAATTAATGAGTAAAAATTTCCTTGATGTTGTTTGGTGGTATTTCCTTGTAGGACGAAACGCGCGTCCTGGATTACACTGCTAGCCACTATCCATCTTTGCTTATAATGTTTGTGAATTAAGACTATATCGAGGCAATACGCACAGTATACACATATGCTAATAATAGACTGATCAATTGCAGTCCTAAACATTGATGGGAAGATTCAAACAAATAATACTAAGAGAATTTAAACTTCGCTCCATTGCACAAGCAAGTGGCTATCAGTACTCAGTAGCTAAGTGGATAACTCGGTGGCGTTTGTAGCGAACGGTACTGGGTTCGAGTCCCAGAGTGAACATCAACTCTGAGATGCAGACACATCCGGCTGCCGGATTCCAAATAGGACGGAACGTGCGTCCTGGATTCCACTGCCAACCACTATCCATCTTTGCTTATTAACTATCGTTGTTTATGATTGCAACTGATCAATCTCTTGTTGGCATACTTGCATCCTGTGCGGATTGCCTCGAGATTCTACTGTTAGCCACTATCCATCTTTGCTTAGATGAATGAATGTTCGTTAATTTTTCTATTCAAGTTAATTGTTTAACATATACAGATAAGACGGTTGATTAGAACAGTTGAATGTATTAAATGGGATAAGGATTTTACGTTTACGTATTAATTATTAGTTGCCATGAAACATCTAATTGTCTTCCATCTCTTCGATTCATCATAAAAGTAATATTAGTTCTCTAGAAATTTCGATTTGAAAATAGTTGTCACATAGTGTAGATAGTTGGATGAATAAAGTTTCTATTTGTGTAAGGCTAGAGATTAGAGCCGGCTCTATTTTCTCCATTATTTAACTTGTTTGTTCTATTTTCAATAAGTCAATGAATATCCTAGATGAGATAATCTACATTCAGAGTAGGACTCCAAAGCTGAGTGGATAACGCGATGGCGTTTCGAAAGCGAAAGGTACTGTGTTCTAGTCCCAGAGTGAACATCAACTCCGAGATATAGGTACATCCAACTGACGAGTCCTAAATAGGACGAAACGAGCATCGTGGATTCCACTGCTAGCCATTATCCATCTTTGCTTACTATACAAAACATGTTTGTCGAACGCTTCCATTTTGGATTACTGTCTTTAGCAATTTCCTTTATACACTACATTTAATCAGTTTATCTTTCATCTGATAGAGTTATAAATATTGATTCAACTACATGATATATGTATTACTTTTCCATTTGGAATAGTAAGTAGGATGTTATCATTATTATAGATTAACTAAAGGCCTCTGCTATAACTTATGAGAATGACACATCCAAACATTTGTCTATTGGTCTATCGGTTAAGTGCCCTGGCGCAAGACTGGTAGGTCCTTGGTTCGAATCTCGCGAGTGCGGGATCGTGGACGCGCACTGCTGAGGAGTCCCATAATAGGATGAAACGGTCGTCCAGTACTTCCAGGTTTTCCATGATGGCTTAGCTTCAATTGACTCACGCTTTCAAGTATGAAAATATTTATATGTTAACCAAGTTTCAATGATGTTTACTTTTGGTGTTAAGTATTTCACGTTTATTATAAGTTCACAGTTAACGTAAGAAGAATGACTGATTACCATGAATTGTGAGATAATTTTACTGGTTAGTTATCTTCAATGAAATATCTCAACGATTTATGTATTCAGAGTAACAGCGTTTTACGGGAGAGGACTAACCAACTTCTAACTGAAGAGCAAATTAAGAAAAGACGTTGGAAGTGGATTGGACATACATTAACGAAATCACTGAACTGCATCACGAGACAAGCGCTAACTTGAAATTCGAAAGGAAAGCGGGAAAGAGGAAGACCAAAGAACACATTACGTCAGGAAATAGAAGCAGATATGAAAAGGATGAATGTTAACTGGAAAGAACTGGACAGGATTGTTTGGGACAAGGTTGGATGGAGACTGCTGGTACGCGATCTATGCTCCTCCACGAGGGGTAACAGGCGTAACTAAGTAACTACTTCATGTAATGATGACTACAATCGATTAAAAAAAACAAAAGACATATGATGAATACTTGTTTTTCTTTATTTAAACTAAAATGTAATGAATAGATTACAATAATGGGAAACTGGCATTTGTTGCAATACCACACATATTATGTTTATTCCTTCTTAATTTGAAATATCCATTCATACCCCATGTAGTACCCCAACTATTTTTAATAAGCCAATAATCTTTTCTATTTTCTCTACCATAACCAACAGCTAATACACCATGATTCAATAAGAATGATGAACATTGTTTTGATTCATATATTCCACTCCTTAAATGGAAATCATTCAATGTATAATAGAGAAACAAGGGATTGTAAAGCATAGTTAAATATAATAATGAACTAGTTTTATCGGCTTGTTCTGACTCATTTCTTGAATATGGTTGGTTCCCTGGGGTTCATCCTGTATTTGCATGTGTTTATCTAGTCGGCACATTCTAGGTGTCTCCTATTCAGATGTATCAGTTATAGTAATATAAGCTTCATTGTGGATAGGCAATATCAAGAATACATTTCTACTGTCCCTATGTGGTGTGTGCTAATGATGTCGACCGATATAAGTAGTATGTATTATCAATCGAAAGTGAAATGTCTGGGAGCAGACGGTTAAAAAGATCGAAGTAAGGAGAATGAGAACAGAGAATGATTGATGTTAAAACGAAGGAACAATCAAGTCTGATTGACTGTATAGTTCTCAGATTTTACTGATTTTTTATTCAATTACATTCGATTGTCTTTTGATGGAGTTTTGTTCTCTGAGCTGGAAGGTTTGGTGGTGGAGGTTTCATCGTCCTTCTGAACGACATCATCATCAGCACAAACTTCGAGTAGAAGTGAAGTGTTCAAATTTCTCTACTTAAAATTCTCTGTTGTTTTTTAGAATTGCCACTATCCAAAATCTCCACATTTTTTCCAGTCGAATATGTGTTCGCTGTTGTCTACATGCATTGATATAACTGAAGGCATTTGATTGTCCTCATTTGTGTTCTCGTTCACTACACTTAAACACTTTTATTTATTACTCTAATGAGAACATTTTTGTAATTCACTATCATCACGCTCGCGAGTGCGGGATCGTGGATGCGCACTGCCACTGAGGAGTCCTATAATAGGACGAAACGGCCATCCAGTGCTTCCAGGTTTTCTATGATGGTCTAACTTCAATTGACTCATGATTTCAACTATAATAATGGATGAAGTCAACTTACTTATATAGTATAAGATCATCCAATGCATCAATAGCAACTGAAATTGGTCCATAGTGATAAAGAGCTTTTTGTAATTTTTCTTCATCTCTAGCTGGTAAATCAACAAATTTCTTCACTTTCACAACACCTTTCGATTTACGAAAATGACATGATGAATCCTGGAAATAGTAATTACAGAATATGGAATGTGGGTTAAAAAAGTTAGATGAATGAATATTTTCATAGTTGAAAGCGTGAGTCAATTGAAGCTAGACCACCAAAGAAAAACCTGGAAGAACTGGACGGCCGTTTCCAGGTTTTCCTTGGTGGTTCAGCTTCAATTGACTCACGCTTGCAACTATGAAAATACTAAATCTCCACAGAAAACCCCTTCTGAGAATGAATATTTGCATTGAAAGTTCGTCAAATTTGAAACTTACATGACCTATATACTTATAATCTTTCTCTGACTCAATTGGGTATTTTTCTAAGTAAGCGAATGATTGATCCATTGTACCACCTTGACATCCATCATTCCCATATTTGTAACT
>NW_017385989.1:932815-1112630 GCF_000237925.1 Schistosoma mansoni | reverse complement strand
CGTCGGACATCCGAATAACTCTTGACAGATCATTTGTCACATTTTGGGGGTCATTTTCAGTGCTCATCCACGATCCCGCACTCGCGAGCAAGATTCGAACCCATGATTTACCAGTCTCGCGCCAGAGCACGTAACTTCTAGACCAGTGAGCCGACATCCAACAGTTCTGCTGATGAGTCCCATAATAGGACGAAATGGCCGTCCAGTGCTTCCAGGTTTTCGATGGTGGTCTAGCTTCAATTGACTCATGATTTCAACTATGAAAATACTGAAATTACTCAACACTGTATGATTTAATTTTTCTCTACAATTTTGTAGACTCACGTATTCACCAAGTGACCATGGCTTGTGCACCTCGAGAAAATGAAATCGTGTAAGAGATTTCCTTTACAGAACTACGTTTTTTCTTGTTTGTGAGTGATCATAGTTTATATGACTTGAGATGTTTATCGATATACTGTGCTCATCCTTTAAATCGGGATTCTATTCATGAGATTTTCTATATATTTCGTCTACTTTTCAGTTTGTGGATGAGTTTCCTAGACAGTTAACCTTGATCCAACGTAAGTTACGTTCCTATTGTCCCACTTATTCTAGTACTTTCGAGTAAAATATCTGTTACATAAATTAGGCTACTAATGAGTAGCTCAATCAAAATGACAAAATAAATCAGTGATACGTGTGTATAATATATTCTTCTAAGAAGTTCGAACTAGTACGATACCAGTCAATTGCTACAGATCGTTATATATCAAAATATAATGCTTACTATGTAAAATCATTTAGGCAGACTAGATCGGAATCTCATCGGTGTAATTAGATCCGACATTTAGTGTACACAAATGCTACATTTGATCATTTATTAATGAAGCTTCACTTTACTGATTCATGTTGTCTCGAAGGTAGTGTGTACTATCTTAAAGACAAAACATTGTGTTGCCCACCATTAAATTTTCAAATTTTGTCAGAATGAATTCACATGATTTGCGTCGTATTCTGTTAAATCCAATACATGTATGAAATACAATGTTCAATGGTTTGGAGTCCAAGTGTTGAGGGGAGAGACTGAACGTCTTGGATTCGATCTGTGATTGTCATATCATGGGTGCACACTTCTGTGGAGTTCCATACTAGGGTGAAATAGTTATCCAGTACTCCCTGGTTTTCGCGTGGTTGTTTGACTGAGACCATTCTGTAATGTTTGCTATCAATGATTGTTACATATTTCGAAATAGATTGATGCAATATGATGGTAGTGTAAATGTATCAAAATGCTGAAAATGGTTGTCAGTCACATATGATTGACCTTATTATCGTTATTATTTTGATTCTTGTTATTTATTTATAATGTTGGACGTCAAGATAGGGTGTGGTCTATTCATTAAGATTGTTCCTGAATGACTATACTGAAGTCTATTTATTGTTTTCCACTTTATGAATATTGATTTCATATGCTGACATGGTTTTTTTGTTTCTGATGGGAAACAATGAGAGGGTTCCCTACCCCTTCAAAACGTTTGTTTATTTTCAATGAAGAAAATAATGCTTTTACACCCTCAGAAATCATTATTTTAACCAGTGGGACAATATACATACTGCTTTGTCCTAGGATCAGTCGGTAACTTAGGACGACATTTTCGTATGTCCAACCCCCACTGGGATATCATACTCAACAAGCCTTAGAGGAAACAATACCTGCACCACCTTTCTTGCGACCTTTAACTTGACTGATGACTAGGAAGTAGACAATAATGGAGTCAATTTATATGGTTATCTATCAAAATGTTGTGTGTATATGCGTGAAAAATTTATGTATATATTCTTCATATAGCATAAAGGATTTGAGGAGATTGTTACATTTTACTGTTTATGTCTAGTTAAGGTTAACAATGTAGTACATACTAAGTATGCAAAGGAACCAAAACGTTTGTCATGTTGGGTTAGATAAAAGGTATCGGTCACTTCATTCGTGACTCTACTGAAAGGTAAATAACCGACTGTTTGGAGACAAAAAAGGTTTATTTTCCTAAAGAATTCTGTCTTATTTGAGGATGTAATTTGTTTACAGACAAGAAACGGTAATTGTCATGTATATATGAGTGGAAAATTCATGAGACTTATCTCAAATTGTCTACATCCTGTTACAGCAGTTAATTAATTTCATAGTTGAAATCATGAGTCAATTAAAGCTAGACCATCATAAAAAACCTAGAAGCACTGGAGGGCCGTTTCCGTTCTAGTATGGGATTCCTCACAAGTGCGCACTCACGATCCCGCCTACCGGACTCGGACTCAGGACTTTCGGTCTCGGACACGAACGGTCCACCTCTAGTCCAGTGAGCTGGTATCCAACGATGTTAATATCTAACTTCAGTCATACCACGTAATTAATCGGTTGTGAAACTTCATCTAAGCTCAAAATTGAAGAAAGTGAACTATGAAATTTGTATGAGAAAATTTATTTTCTAAAATAGTCATAAACTAGATAATGAAAAATACTAATTATGAATTGTAATAGCCACATTGACCACTTGATTGAAAGAGTTCCGTCAAATTCAAGTAATAAAATACAATAGAAGTTGTAAATATCATCATCATCATCATCCAAATCGTCCAAATCATCATCATCCAAATAATCATCATCACCATCATCATCACCACCGTCATAATCATTTGACTGGATGATCGTACGTCAATGAATGATCGTACGTCAATGATGTATTTGTAATGGAATTTCTGACGTTTTATCATTTCATGTAAGTTATTGTTAACTAATTTCATAATGAGAATCTTCAATACGAATGTCAAGACTGTCCTACTGTATGAAGCTGAGATCTGGAGAACTACTACATCCATCATCAAGGGTGTACAAGTATTTATAAACAGTTGTTTACGCAAAATACTCAACATTCACTGACCGGATATTATTAGCAACAGTGTTTTATGGGAGAGGACAAAGCAGCTTCTAACTGAAGAGGAAATTAGGAAAAGATGTTAGAAGTAGATCAAAAAATGACTTATTCAAGGTTAAATTATCCAACTCAGACAACATAACATCAATAAAATTTTATTCGTTTACTTAGAAGAATAAGACAGATGTCATGAAGAAAATTTATCGCTTCAAAGAAGAATCTTAAAAGTATTCTTTTCCCTGAGCAGGATGATTCTATAATACGGTATTGCAATCATCATTTTCCTAATATCATAACCATTAGCCGTTGACCAGACATTATCAGCAACAAGTTACTGTGGGACACAACAAACCAGATTTCAGTGGAGGAAGAAATCGGGAAGAAGCGCTGGAAGTGGATAAGACACACAATGAGGGGAGCACCCAACTGCGTCACAAGACAAGCCATCACATGGAATCTTGAAGGCCAAAGGAGAAAAGGAAGACCAAAGAACATATTGCGCCGAGAAATTTAGACAGACATGAGAAGAATGAACAAAAACTGGATAGAACTAGAAAGGAAGGTCCAGAACAGAGTGGGTTGGAGAATGCTGATCGGCGGCCTATGCTCCATTGGGAGTAACAGGTGTAAGTAAGTAAGTCTTTCTGACTTATTTATTAGTCAACATATTTGGTTTACCTCTTCCCTCTATTACACAAAAATATCACCAATTTCCAGTGTAACCACTATTAAAGCCTAAAAAAAATTAAAAAAAAAACTATTTTGTTACTCATATCCTGGTGTGCAGTTTTTTTCTTCTGTATTTTACACCAAAAACAACATGGGTGTATGTATGAAAATTACCATTTCCGATTAAAATGATTTCTTTACATTGAATGGTACTACTACTAATAATCATAATCCACGCCTCTGTATGTCTTGTAGAGCGTGAAACCTTTTAAAGAGGTAAGGGACAAAATATACACACCAAAAAAAACTAGTTGTCTATCCGTATGTGTACATCCGTGTAATACACACACACACTCACTCACTCACATACATACATACATACATTTGTTCCTTGTATTGCTCTAATCATTGATTTCATTGCTAAGAATCATGTATACAACAATTATTACTATGTCTACTACTACTACTACTACTACTACTACTACTACTACTACTACTACTACCACTACTAGTACTACTATTTTTAGGAATCGTAGTACAAATGTAAAATTGGTTAATTGTAAAAAAACAAAAGTAACAAAACTTACATAGACTTCTTTGATTGACATATTGTACATTTCATTAATTTAACAAAAAAAATGAAGAAACGAACAAGACATTGTATAGTTAGATTAGTAGTATTATTAGTAGTATTTGTAGTTGTTGTTCTTTTTTTGCATTCAATAAGTGAATTAGATATGAGCAGTGGAAAAAAGTTGGAAAGTAGTTCTCTCTCTAGACTATACAGGAGATAATGTATTTTATGAAAATGGAAAGTCAAGACAAGTGTAGTATTTAGTTAGGCATATCTTTATTATCCTTCATCTGTATCTGAGAGATACACTAGATGAATGGATACTAATCATATGGATATACATGGTAGTTAATAGAATAAAGTCATTTTTTTTCAAATGAACCAATCAAATTCATTCAGTATTATTTGTTTGAATCTTCCTATTGATGTTTAGGACTGCAGTTGATTAGTCACTTATTAGCATATGTGAATACTGTACGTATTGCTTCGATATAGCCTTCATTCACAAGCATTATAAGCAAAGATGGACTCAGTAGTTGAGTGGATAACGCGATGGCGTTTGAAGCGAAAGGTGCTGGGTTCGAGTTACTCCCAGAATGAACATCAACTCTGAGATGCAGGTACATCCGCCTGACTCGTCCCAAATAGAACGAAATGCACATCCTAGATTCCACTGTGAGCCACTATCCATCTTTGCTTATGAATTAATCAAATGTTTAAAAACAACTTACAATTTAAAACATAATTTTATCTTCAGTATATTGGGGGGTTTGTGGAGATTGCAGTATTCTAACAATTGAATTCATGAGTCAATCAAACATTGGATAGAGAGTTGAAAAAGATCAAGGATCTATTGAAGTAAACCTTAACACTTTTGGATACTGGCTCACTAGCCTAGAAGTGAAGCGTTCGTGTGTGAGGCCGAAGCTCCTGGGTTCGAGTCTCGCATTCAGGATCGTGAATGCTCATTGGTGAGAAATGTCATACTAGAACAAAACGGCCCTACAATGCTTTCAGTTTCTTCATGGTTGCTTTAGCTTTAATTGATTATTATTATTCTCTGCCCGTCTCTCTGGAAATGGGGTTTTGATTTGATTCTTTACCTATAAATTTTGTAATGACTATCTGTTTTAATATAAGCAAGTTAAATGTTAATTTAGTTGTGGATAGTAACAAAAACCATGAAGTATATCATTGAAGTGATATAAATTTACACGAATAGACAATATGTAGCGATCAAGAGCACGAGTGGGGATAATCATATATTTTAAGGCACAAAATTAGAGATTACAATCTGATAACGATTAATTTGCAAACTACCAATCAATTGTTTCAATGTTGACTGATTCTTCTGAAAATATCAGTTCACAGTCTTCGATTATTATTGTTCATGCATTTTCATACCAATCGCGTTTCGTTTCCGTTCTTTCGTTATCGATCTTCTAGTGAAATACATTCTCTGCTTGACCATCTTTATATACTACTTATGTGGATATAAGTAACCTATACCATAAATATATATAAAAACAAAATAAATAAAATGTAAATTGTGTACATAAGAATAAATATATATATATCAATATTTTAACTTCTGATTAAAATTTTCTGATAGATTTTTAGTGGAGCATTTCACTTTGACGTCAATCAGGTTGAACTATAATGTCGACGGGGCTAACCACTTCAGTGCCATCGTAATCTCTGATTTGATCGTATGATGGAAAGCTGTGTTGTTTATTGATTGAGGTGGCTTCATTGAGTTCGTTCATCAAAAGTATGGAGTTCAAGATTTTCACTGACGTAGTTGACTGAGTTAAGTTCGTCGTCCGCGGGCTCATCACTTTGGTGCCCATATATCTAATTCCAATTAGATTGAATAGATGGTCGTTGTCGAATGATTGAAATCGAAATATACACATCTCCAATCCTCGTATATAATTATCGACTTAAATCGCGTTGGTGAATATAACGGAATTAAAGAAGTCGAATAAAAGAATGAATTTTCGAATACGTATATTTTGTTTAATCGTTGATCGGAAAGCGAGGTAATACAGAATGATACGCAATGAAGAAAGCGAGTAAACCGACTTCATTTAATCCAGCGTTAATCAATATTTATAGTCAAATAAAATGAGTTAAAGACATGTAATGAATAGGATAAGAAGTGTACCCCCAAATGCTCTGGTACCGCCGAGAGTGGGGAGAGTCAGCTCTCCCTCTCCAAATGTTCTCACATGGCCACGTGAATATATAGCCTCTGCCACACAAGTCCTACTCACTGCCTTCTCGTGACTGGCGTGTTGTTTACGAAATTGAGAGGACGAAAAGCGAATGTCCGGCGCTTTAACCGGGTTAGTGAACACGGAAAGTCCACCTAGGGGAGTTGAAAAACCCTGATTCCAAACCAATGATGCACATGGGTTCCAGTATCCTGAAGGAACAAATGACGTATGAATCAATCGTTGGTCACCGGCTACTATGGGACTGCATCTCCTCACGATGCTCCACTGCCTTGTGGATCAGATCTTTAGGTCAAAGGCTACGGGTGTGGCGTCTCAAAAAACAACCTGCTTCGGTTTGGGCACCTGGGCAGTATCGCAGCACTAACACAAATCAAATGAGATTTGTGTGGCGCATATATATCTGGTGCTCCTTTGTACCAATATTTATGTGTTCAAATAAATAAATAAATAAACATCAAAACATTCAAAGTTGATCAGTGAATAAGTAACAACGTCAAAATGTGACTCAAATAGAATGAATAAATCGGTTGTTCAATAGCTAGAATAAGCTGTGTGGGTTTAACATAGTAACTAACACTACAGATTTCATTGTTGTTTATTATCAATTTTCAGTATTCGATCGTAATTGAATTCAATTGAGTAACTAGCTAAGCAAACATAAACATTCATAGATATATACATATGTTCTGATAGATAAGAAGTATTCTATTGTGACGTGGGTTTATTCTCTGAGCTGGATGGTTTGGTCGTGGAGCTTTCATAGTCCTTCTGAACGACATCATCAGCACAAACTTCGGGTAGAAGTGAAGTGTTTAAATTTCTCCACATGTGATTCACAGCTTGTCCTGTGCACCTCGATGTTGATTAGTCAAAATCACCCACCTGAGCTACAAATATTTTCCACCATCTCAAAATCATACGAGAGTATTCTATTGTATCCAATCATGTTCAGAATCAAAGTCAAAGTAATGATGAAATCGGGATAATATTTGAACTGTTAACTATACTAATTCTTTAAGATTAAATGTAAATCACTGAGATGGATTTAGAAGAAAAAAGAAAAGACAATTTGATAATCCAAATATAAATCTATGTCTATTTTTGATTGATAGTTTAGTTAAAATAAAAGAGAGAAAGACTATAAAAATAATTAGATTTTGTTTTTAATAGACAGAGCCGAATCCAGAACATTACTTACTTACTTACTTACCTACTTACTTACTTACTTACTTACTTACTTACTCACTTACTTACTTACTTACTTACTTACTTACTTACTTACTTACTTACTTACTTACTTATGCCTGTTATCCCTCATGCAGGAGCATAGAGATCAATAATAATCTCTATTAATAATTATATTTTCTTTTGTTATACTTTAGTGAGTAGAAAATTTGTATTTCTGATGTTTCGTAACTTAATGTAAGCTACTTCTTCAGAGTACATATATATAGTTAAATTAGCTCTGAAGAAATGGCTTACTTCATGTTACGAAATGTCAAAATTTTTAATTTTTCTACTCATTAGGTTATAACAAAGAATATTATTCGTTATTAACTTTCTTCACATTACTCAATTTATTCAAAATCATCAGCATGTGGTTGTGGAGATTTTTAAGTTTTTGATTGAGATCATGAATCAATTGATGTTAGGCCATCATTGAAAACCCTGGAAGCAAAGGACACCCGTTTCGTCCTATTATGAGAATCTTCAAGTTCAACCTTGGCATTGATACCTATGAACAATCCCATTATTATTACTATCATTTGTTAATGAAAATCATGATTGACATTTAAAGCACTGTTTTAAAAGAGGAGATTGATTAGAAATAAATGTCAGCATACATGGTTCTTTTCCAGGAATCGATATAAAATAAAGTTAGTTATCGACAGAACCAAAAAGAAACATCGGATCAATAATTCTTATTGCATAGATAGATCATGTTTTATGGTCATGGCAACTATAAATTCAAGATTTTTATGAGTACTGGAGCTTAGTTACAAGTTAATCAATTTATTATATATCAAGGTATTATCAGAACGTGTTTTGTGGACATTTAGTATTTTCATAGTTGAAATGATGAGTCAATTGAAGTAGACCACCATGAAAAACCTGGAAGCACGGGACGGCCGTTTCGTCATACTATGGGACTCCTCAGCATTGCGCATCCACGATCCCGCACTTGCGAGATTCGAACCTAGGACCTACCAGTCACACGCCAGTGCACTTAACCGATAGACCACTATCTTATATCTTAAGTTCTAATGAATATGGTTATATATATAGGGAAATGTCTAGGAAATCCTTTGTTTTTCTCTCTCTCTATTCTATAAAATGTAATTATTAGAATAAAAACACTATGTAAATTGATACACACAGTTGGTGGTAATAATATAGGAATGATTTTCTTTTGTCAATCTTTAACTGACATAATGTCTATGTTGTTTTGACCATAGTGATAGATAGATTCCCTCGACCTTCTATTATTCTATCTTTCTGAATGAATTCCTCCTTAAATATTTGTTATTTTGTAGTGCCGTGCTTCGTTCATCGATCACGTTGATAACCGTTATAATACAAATCTTAACGGTGTGTAAAATCAGAAGGCAAAGAGAAGCGGCAACTACAATTTATTGTTAAAAGACGCAGGCCAGAAAGATCCAAGCACATGAGCAGTGGACAGTACAAGCAATTACATAGGCAATTTATAGTCAAATTGAATAAGGACACAGCAAAGCAAAACAAAGGCTGATAATAGGATTTGCGTGCATACATATATATGGGGGCGAAGTATGAATCACCGAATGATATTTAAGCAATCAACGTTTTGGCTAGAGTCTATCATGTGCTATAGTGATCATAAAAGTACAAAGATATATGCGAATGGTTATCATCCAAATGACGATGTCTGTTAAGCAAGTTAGTATAAAAGGTTTAACCAAAATTAACCATACTCGAAATCGATTGTAGAATAGTTGCTCTCATTTCTCAGATGTTTAGTCTTTTTAGTTTTGACTATCAAGAGCTCCCGTTCAAACTAATATCATTTACTTGATTGGTTTATCTAAAATTTATTTGAATCATTAGACTAGATGAATTTCACAATGGAAGGGATCATAACTATAAGTGATTCATGTGTTGTTTTACTTATATTCGCCGATACAACAGTGAATTTCTAATTATGTATTTAATATTTCTTTGTGTTTCTGTTAAGATGACTTCCGAGAACTACGATGAAGCCTCTATAGACCCTAAAGGAGTCGAAAAGTTTCCATTCAATCGGAACATGATGAAGCATTCTATAATATCAACTTTGTCAATGTTGATATAACAAACGCTAATATCTATGATTTTCTGTATATTCTAATTCTTATCCAACAAGCACTTCAACAGTCATGTTCTGTCTTCTGATTTGTAACTGTGGAGTTTTATACGTTCGAAGTGTCGTAATTGTATATCGCATTCTGGGTTAATCAAGTAGCGAAATTAATAGTTTCTTAGGGTTAACTAAAATCAATATCCATCCATTATATTTAAGCTCTGAAGGTTCCATCACATGGAATCCTCAAGGTCAAAGGAGAAGAGGAAGACCAAAGAACACATAACGTTGAGAAATGGAGACATACATCAGAAGAATGAAGAAAAATTGGATAGAACTAGAAAGGAAGGCCTAGGACAGAGTGGGCTGTAGAATGCTGGTCGGCGGCCTATGCTCGATTGGGAGTAACAGGCGTAAGTAAGTAAGCCTGAAGGTTCCATAATTTAATTCTCTGGATCTAGATAGAGTCAAACATATTTATCTGGCTTACCAATTATCTTTATTTAAACACATTTGATTTCTTATCAAACTAACTGCATTGCTTATCTTTAAATTTGAGTTAAAGATGATAATTTATGTTAGATTAACAGACTAAATTTTAAGGACACGTCACTGTAACTATGACAGGATTCATTTACACATGACAAACTTTTTTCGTATACCAGATCGATAATTGTTACCAAACTGGAGGAGATCGATGTAAAGTTTGCCTTGCTAAAACCTAATAAGTGTTAACCAATTTTAATGATTGCGAAGTGTTTAATTACTGTTCTGTTTCATTAAAATACTTAGTTTGTCTTTATATATCGGGATTGTTGGATGACCGTTGGATGCCGGCTCAGTGGTCTATGGGTTAAGTGGTCTGGCGCGAGACTGGTAGGTCCTGGATTCGAATCTCGTGAGTGAGGGATCGTGGATGCGCACTCCTGAGGAGTCCCATAATAGGACGAAATGGCCACCCAGTGCTTCCAGGTTTTTCATGGTGGTCTAGCTTCAATTAACTCATGATTTCAACTATGAAAATACTGAAATCTCCACAGAATCCCTTCTGATCTATCTGGATTGTATCAAAGACTGTGTGATTCCAGTCCTATTTCAACTATTCGATTTGTCGATTACATGAATAAACACCAATAGAAATCTAAGAACTGAAAGTAATTTAGACAATTTCTATAAAAATTAGTAGCAAACTTTCCTTTTAGCTTATATACAGAATGTTAGGGGTAAGTTGAACCCATTTTAATTAAGCTTTTCATAAGATTAGTTTTTGAATAAAACTTTCTGTACAAAGTCTCACGGATAATGTTTTTCAGTGACCTGGGACTTTGCTGAACATGGTTGAAAGTAGGTCCCGTCGGTTGTCATACTGTAGTTTACTAAAACACCTCTCATTAACTGTTAGTGGTATTGTATTGAACGACAATACAAGTGAGGGCAATCAAATGTACAAAAATACGGCAGTACAGAATCTTTTAATGAAATCTGAGAGTCATGCATTAAATACATCGTTTCCATACCAATCATTCTGTGTTCTCGTTCTCTTCTCTTCAATTTTCTCAACTTTCTGATACTAGGCATTCCACTTTCGATTAATGATATATGCTACTTATACCTATCGACGTCAGTAGCACACACCACAGTATATTCAAACAAAATAAAGGGCTAGACTATAATTTATGGACGAAACAATAAGATTTAGGATAACAGGTGTTTGAGTTTAACGCGAAATTTACTCGTCCATTTATCCGGATAGAGTTTTGGCATTTTAGCTGGTGTCAGTTTGTGACAAAAACTTTAAATCTTATTCCTAACCCTAATCATCGACTGTAAATCATAATCCTTATTCTTCAAACTGCTTCATAACCGTCGTGTAGCCCTAGTGTTGGGGATATTAGATCCCCCAAACTCACTTGGTAAATACCTTACCTTTCGTAATTTTATTTTGAAATTCTTTGTTTTCGTGCCAAAAGCGCTCTTTTCACCTTCATGTCGTATTTCCCACTTGGGAAAATCTTAAACACTATTGGTCCGTTGTGTCTTATAGTATGCTATTTTTTAACGCTTCCCAAAGACAGTTTTACGTTTTATATATGCGTTCAATTTGTGTCTCTTGTGCTTCTGGCTACTAGTGGAATATACTTATTCCGCGTTCGAAGTTTGACTTCTTTCTCTAGTTAGCTAGGCTGGGACGCATCAGAATAGTTAGCTTATTGGTCTTTGGTCTCAAATGTTTATTCCGTTCACAGACTAGGTGAACTTGTAATCGCTCCAAGCATAGCACCTACTAAGTAAGTGAACATTCTCAAAATCACTAAGACGTCGCTTAAAGGATGTCCATAAATTATAGTCTTACCATATATTTTCTAAGTTCATTTAAAATTTTTTCTAATTCATAGTATGAAGACGAATTCACAGTTGGTCACTAATAATTTAGAAATGGTGGGGAAGATTTGTAGCTCAGATGGATGATTTTGATGTAGTTTTGTTCTCTGAGCTTGATGGTTTGGTCGTGGAGCTTTGATCGTCCTTCTGAACGACATCATCGGCACAAACTTCGGGTAGAAGTGAAGTGTTTGAATTTCTCCACATGTGATTCACAGCTCGTCCTGTGCACCTAGATGTTGATTGGTTCTTGTTGACCTTAAATCTGTCATTGTTTATTTGTTTGTTTTGGTTGTATCTCCAATTGGTTTGATTGTTGTTCCTATGTTTCTGCATAACTTTCTTGATTGGTTGATAAATTGGATTGATTGTGCTGATGTCGTTCAGAAGGACGATGAAAGCTCAACGACCAGACCATCCAGCTCAGAGAACAAACCTACATCAAAAACTAATAATTTACTTTAAGAGGCCATAAAAATTAAGGCTAACTAAATGAGGAGTAAGATGTGTACCATCAGATTTACATTGATGATGGTTACATTATACAACGAAATAGACTGAATTTAGAAATACAAACTACTGAATATCAAAACAATAATATAAATATAACATGATCATGACATAATCTAGAGTCATGAATTGATAGGATTACATGAAATTAGTTCATAAGGTAAATCATTTTCTTTAATAGTTTCGATCTATTCCATAAACCCAGGACAGGGTTGAATGAAGAATACTGGTGTACGGCCTTTACTCCTCCACGAGGTATAACAGGCGTAAGTAAGTAACTAAGTAAGATGGTGGTTGGAGGTGGTCAACATGAAACCATCATCTTATCTCAACATAGTACACACAGTATCGAGTCACCTAGAATAGTGGCCATATTGCAACTTGATCGATAGCATTCAATTAGCACTAAGAAGGACTTGACACGCATGACATTGATCACCACCCAGTAATCAATCAATTGTGGAGTAAGTACGTAAGTAAGTAGCTATTCCATAAACTTATCATCATATTAAAGAAAAGGATAAATATTTGATTAAAATAAGATTTTTCTATCCATTTATTACTGAATTATCAATCATAACAAAGAAGAAGAAGAACAAAAACAAAACCCCCTTCTTCATTTTATAAATTATTAATTTGTAACCTCATTAATTATGAAGTGAATTGCCTTCTATTGATGTTGTATTATATTGATTATATGTTACCCAGTAGATTAATGTTAAACTGATGTTGATAGAACCTGGTTTCCCCACTAAAACACAAAAAAAAACCAAAAAAAACTGACGTCGAGAGGTAAATCTAGGAGTTCTAGTGAGAAGCAGTGACCAGTAGAGTTCAAACCACGTCTGTTGTGACATAGGAACTCACTGAAGACAATTGATGAACGGTTGCTCAACTTCGTTGATCGGTTGGAGTTAGACATAAACACCATCGGATGGTCTGTCGGTTAAGTGCTCTGGCGCGAGACTGGTAGGTCCTGGGTTCGAATCTCGCAAGGCGAGTTCGTGGATGCCCACTGCTGAGGAGTCCCAAAATTGGACGAAACGACCGTCCAGTGCTTCGAGGTTTTCCCTAGTGATCTAGCTTCAATTGACTCACGCTTTCAACTATGAAAATACTAAACTTTCACAAAAAGCCCCTTCTGATAATGAAAAAACAAAAAATAAAAAAAGAGAAAAAAGGAAAAACAACCAAAAAAAACGAGAAAACAAAATAGTAAGTCGTACGATTTACAAATGACATTACAATATTGATATTAGCTTATTCCATAGAAATGTATCCTGTCATTTATATTTATCGATATAATAGTTGTGATAGATTATAACCGGAAAACATAGTTATATATATATATATATATATATATATGATAAATGAATATGTACCGCATCATTATGTACCATAATGATGAACACTTTTTTAAGATTATATCCAGCATTGAGAAAACAGAAAAAAAAGGTTATTTATGTGGTTAAGATCATGAGTCAGTTGAAAACCTAGAAGCATTGGACTGCCGTTTCGTCCTATTTTGGGACTCCTCAGTAGTGTGCATCAACGGTACTGCCTCGCGAGATTCGAACTCAGGACCTATCGGTCTCGCGCGCGAGCGTTTAATGTCTAACTCCAACCAATCCACGAAATTGCGCTACCAACTTTCATTGTACTGAGGTACATACCTTTTTCTACCTGAAATGGATTAGCTCCCTTGGCCACGACTTATTTAATTAGGTTCTGAATTTTCATCATTGAACAATATAGGGACTTATGATTCTTTTTCTAATGGTTGAGATCATGAAACAATTGAAACTAGACTACCATGAAATACCTGCAAGCACTGAACGGCCGTTTCGTCCCATTATGGGACTCCTCAGTAATGCGCATCCATGATATCGACTCGCAAGATTCGAATCCAAGATCTATCAGTCTCGCACGCAAACGCTTAACCTCTAGACCATTGAGCTGGCTAGCATCCAACGGTGTTAATGTCTAACTTCAACCAATCCACGAAATTGAGCAACCATTTCACCAATGTATTCAGTGAGTTAATATCTCACAACAGACCTGGTTGAACTCCACTGGTTAATGCTTCTCACTAGAATTCCAGGAAATACCTGATGGAGCCAGTCACTAATGAGCATATATTGATTAATTTCAGAAGGGGTTTTTGTCGATATTATAGTAATTTTTTGATAGTTTCTTTCTATTTAAGTCAAGAAAAGAAAAATAGAAAAGAATCCACGACAAAAATTAGTATTGGGTCTTTTTTTTCGACATCAACAATTGGTACTATGTTTTTATCAATCAATAAAATTATTTTTCCTTAGTAACTAACCCTGTAAACTATCAGTTATGATAAATGAAGATTTAGGTATTCAATGATGACTAGCAATGGAATTCAAGACACGAGGTATTTCCTGTTTAAGATTAGTCGGCTTGACGTACATTTACATTTGATTTGATGTTCATTTGGGGATTTGAACCTAGTACTGTTCTCTCCAATCGTCATCATATTATCCACTTAGTAAGTGAGTTTAGATGGTCACATTTGCCAATATGAAACAATCGGAAGTCTCAAACAACCAATACAAAACTGAATTAAGGTTTAAGTATTGTTTTCCGATACAGATTACAAAAGGTAGCCGTAGAGTTATCCGGTTTATTTTCGTGAGCAAAGCTTTAAGAATTTAAAAAACAAGTAAATAACGTGAGAGATTATTATGTTTGTCAAATATGTAATGGTTTAATAGTCTAAATCAAAAGTTGCTTACCTAACTGACTGTGTGATGAAGGGATTGATAAGTGACTAGATGACGTTAACTAGCGTAAAATGAATAAACATTGGTAGTGATACACTTGTCTCTCTGACGCTTATAAGAACTTGTAGGCTGAGATATTGATTGAGCTAATAGTAGCCTTCTTTTTCTCCATCATTTCAAAGGCTTTCTTCAATAGCATGTCTCGTTTATAATTTCCTATCTGCCATTTGATTATGAGACAGGAGATGGAATCTCTGGTTTTGGTATCGGTACATGATACATCAAGACTCAAACAGCCTACCAGACAGAACAGTTCGTCTCACCACGTAACGAACTTGGAACCTCCAGATCCCATGATGACTACTAAGTTAAAATCCGATCATCTACATATTTTTATTAAAGTCAATATGAAGATTAAGTAAAACTTAAGGATCCACTGTTAAATAACGTACACTTGAGTCAGTGCAGCTGTTGTGAAGGAGAACACAGGTGAGGATAACCGACTATATTTGGTACAAAATTGCAGAGTTACTTGATAAAATAGAAAAACTATACTCTAATAATTTATATGCAAAATGTTCATTAATTGTCTCAGACTTCATTGTTCCTGCATTTCCATACCCATTGCCTACTGTTCCCATTCTTCCCTTCTCAATCTTATCAATCTTCTTCTACCAGACATTCTATTCCTGGTTCGTGATATATACTACTTATGTCGATATAAGTAGCACACACCACACAACAATTTGAAGATCCAATACTAAGTGAATGATTGTCATGCTGTATTCCGAATTGATTTAAGTTGAATATATGCACCACTGAATGATAACATTACCGTATGAGAGTAACATACATATCGCTTGATATAAATTTACTGGATTTAATCCTTTGCCGATTTGTAGATATCCATTACTGATAAGTCGTCTCATACTAGGGTTAAAGAGTTGTTCAATGTTCCTTGGCTTTCATCTAGACCTCAACTATGATTAGTTTCTAAAGTATTCTACCTCTGTATTAAGCTTTTTGAAACAAAACACATTCAATGGATTCACTTTTGGCATGAGAGGTTTGTGGAGATTGTTGAGTTTCATAGTTAACACCGTGACCTAACTATACTTAGACAAACATTGAAAAACAGATAGCACTAGAGTATTGTTTCATCATGGTGTACCACAATTATTTGTTAATTTCCTTATTTTTCACAAATTGAGGTCATCATTGATAAAAAAGAAAAAAAACAATCCAATGAAATTAGATAACCACAATAAAATTAATCTTTTCTGGTTAGTATTTTTTTATCGAGTTACTTTTCTATGGGGTGGGGGCACTAACCCTATGCCCAACCCACCTCCTCCTTTATCTTGACTTGGGACCGGCAGCAACCTCCGGAAGGGCTACAGGCGGAGTTACCATAAAATTAATAATCAAATATAATTTAATATAAGAGTAAACAATGAAAACTGTTGAAATTCCAGGTCATATGTCATTGTACTAATCATTAAATGATTATATTATAGTAATAACATAAAGACAAGAATATGATTGACCTTCTATCAAATCTTACTACAGATATCACGATTGAAAAGGGTTAATTCTTTCTTAGAATAGAAACTCCACTTGTTGATTAATTTTGTCTCCTCAAATAAATTTAAATCATTTTTAAGTAAATACACCTGAATTTTGATAGAATAATTAACTGGACTACTAATACTACTATTGTGGTGTGGGTTGCTTACATCCACATAAGTAGTATATAATTATGGTCAGGCAGAGAATGTATTTCAATAGAAGATCGATAACGAAAGAACGGGAATGAAATGCAATTGGTATGAAAATCTATGAACAATAATAATAGGAGACGATGGACTGATATTTGCAGACGGAACTGTTAAGATTGAGATAAGTGATTGATAGTTTGCAAATTAACTGTTTACTAAACGGTTGTCAGATTTTAGTGAGATAGTCTCCAATTATATTGTCTCCAAACGTGTTCTTGATCAATACTTCTGGTGTTTTCATTAATTCTTGAATAGAGAAGTTTGTGAAACATGTTTGGTGGTTGTATCTAATTGTAGACTAGTTCCATCGATTAGTTTTGTAAATTTTATCGTTTCTAAGATCTGTTCTGAAGAAACGTACAGGATAGGGGTTTTATAGGGAAATTGAATAACTTTTCTGGTTAGCGTTTTTTAAGCGAGTTAGTTTTCTACGGGATAAGGTCGCTAACTCCTCTTTTATCCGGGCCTGGGACCGGCATTAACTACGCATTGACTACGCAAGATACTTCGGATCCACTGGTCAGACACTCTTAACAACAAGCTACTGTGGGAGAGAACAAACAGATTCTATCCAGTGGAGGAAGAAATCAGGAAGATGCGCTGAAAGTGGGTAGGATACATATTGAGGAAATCATCAAACTGTGTCACAAGACAAGCCCTCACATGGGATCCTGAAGGCCAAAGGAAAAGAGGAAGACCAAAGAACAAATTACGTCGGGAAATGGTGATAGACATGAGAAGAATGAACAAAAATTGGATAAAACTATAAAGGAAGGAGTATGACAGAGGGGGTTGTAGAATGCTGGTCGGAGGCCTATGTTTCACTGTGAGTAACAGGCGTAAGTAAGCAATTGTTATGGATTTCAAAGAAACTAAAATTCAACAACATTTTATCTAAAGATATTTGAAACAATATAACTTTTTAGTGGCAATAAGTGCATAGTTCAACAGTTTACATCTCCATATATTGGGTCTAGTTAGGTATCATCATTTAATAGTCACAACGTTTTGATAGATTTACCAATCATGAATTCTATTCACTATTAGTCCTTAAGGTTGGTTGAATCATATCAAGTAATGTTGATATATGGCTTATCAACTATGTTACCCAAAAGTATATTATCATATAATTTGTTGTAAAGAATGAATGGCAATTCTTAAATCAAATATTCATACTTGGTTACAGTCATCAGTTAAGGACATATGCATTCTAAAATTAACCAAATTTATTCCGTCAGTAAGTCAGTCACTCATAAAGTAGAACTTCGTACGTACGTACATCAGTTCGAGTTGCCATACCACATTAACACAGAGATGCAGTTGTCGATTCAAATCCCATAGTGGTAGAAGTAGTAAGAGTATAACCAGTAATCGGAAAGATTAGGGTTTGAATATGTTATTGAAGAAGTATAATCCAGTTAAATAAGTTTGAAAAGAGAGAAAAGATAGAGAGATGAAGAATTCAAAAGATTAGAATTTTGGAGAACATAAATAGTAGATGCACGAAAACAGAGTCCTTCTTATATTACATTACAATCAGACCCTTAGTTTACAATTCTGTGGACAAAATTCTCAAACTGGTTTCATAATTTTTGGTACTTGAAAATAAAATATTAC
Organism: Schistosoma mansoni; assembly: GCF_000237925.1. Classification (NCBI taxonomy): domain Eukaryota; kingdom Metazoa; phylum Platyhelminthes; class Trematoda; order Strigeidida; family Schistosomatidae; genus Schistosoma; species Schistosoma mansoni. Next base: position 1,093,876 of record NW_017385989.1, on the reverse strand, counting down.
TTTAAAATTAGGGTTTATCTGCTATCTGTCCATTTTTGGTTGATGAATGCTCGATCTATGTTATATCTAGAGCTTTGCTTCTTACTATGCCGCGTACTACTAGACTACTTGAATGATCGAACCCGCAACGTCGCAAGAGAGAAAACAGAAGACTAGTAAGTAGGAATTTTATTCCCCTAAAACAGTGTCAAAATATGATAAAGAAATCTCATGTATTTATAGCTTTTGACTGAGAGTAAATCATCATTTTAAACAACCAATAGGCACATAGGGGGTCATTCTTATCCACCCAATGGGGAAGCTACAAGTCGACATTCTAGAATATTCTGGGCTTCCTAAGGCTTCCTAGAGTTTACCAACGAGCCGTCCTTACAATCTATATATAGTTAGTATTAGTATTCTAGTTCAGAAGAGCCTTGATTAGTAGTTTATTATCAGTTGTCATTGCCAGGCTATCTATCTCATTGAAAGATATTTTTTCTCTAGAGTATGAAAACTCAATTAGTAATGACATTGATTACCCTGGAGCATGGCCTTAGCGCTTAAGTGACAATGGCTTGAGGTTGATCATAGGTAGATTTTTGTCACAAGTTTCTGGTAAAATAGCTCTGTACATTATTAGCCTTACTATTGGCATCGGACATTCATGGGATAAAGCGTAGTGAGCTATATTTCAGGCCAAATTTTTCCAACACTCCTTATGTTATGAGAAGACAATGTAATTAGGGATGATAGTAATTCATGAGAAATACCACACCTCGGTATAGTTGGCAGTAAAATTTCTTCTTTGAACTCAAGGTCTGTAACTTTTGTTCTCGACATTCTTCAACTGACCAACTTCGTATGGTAGAACCACAAAGTACGAATATTCTAGAGAGAATAGTTCAACCAGATTGTCATGATAACCGGGTAAGGTCATCCCATCATGATTGTAATATAAATCACTAATTATAGCCTTGATAAATGTCGATAATTACACAACAACAAAAACAAACTTTTTCACTATATTTAACTATTCAATGTTACTAATCACTTATAAGCATAATTATTATCATGTCCCTTTTTTTGATGGAACCATGAAAAACTATTCATCATACAATTATTAGTTTGCTTTTTCCGGATTGATTAATATTCCAAGCATAGTTATGATGATGATGATGATGACAACAGGGATGATGATAATAATAAAAGTAACAATGATTTATTTGGGAAGATCAAAGAACACATTATGTGGGGAATTGGAAGCCGACATCGAAATGATGAATAGCAACTAGAAAGAACTAGAATACATTGTTCAGAACAGAGTTTAATGGTTAGAAGTGGTGGGCAGCCTATGCTCCTTCACGAAGGGTAAAAGGTGTAAATAGGTAAGTAAGTACTTACTTACTTACGCCTGTTACTCCCAATGGAGCATAGGCCGCTGACTAGCATGCTCCAACACATTCTGTCCTGCCATTTCCTTTCTAGTTCTATCCAACTTTTGTTCATTCTTCTCATGTCTGTATCCATTTCTCGGCGTAATGTGTTCTTTGGCCTTCCTCTTGACGTTTGGCCTTCAGGTTATCATGGTTTTCTGTTGGCCTTCAGGATCCCATGTGAGGGCTTGTCTTGTGAAGCCATTGGGTGATTTCCTCAATGTGTGTCCTATCCACTTTCAGCGCTTCTTACTCATTTCTTCCTCCACTGGATGGAATCTGGTTTGTTCTCTCCCATAGTAGGTTGTTGGCAATAGTGCTGGCCAATGAATCTGAAGTATCTGGCGTAGACAACTATTTTGACTTTCATATGTTCTTCAATTGTAGGAGTGCGGTCCTTGCTTTGCCAATCTTCGCCTTTAGCTCTTCTAGAGTCACTTCCGCCCCCAAGCCCGGGTAAAAGGGGGTTGGGCATGGGGATATCGACCTGATCCCGTAGAAAACTAACTCGCTAAAAAAACACTAACTAGAAATAAATAAATCAAACCATTTCAACTCTTCCCACAGAGTTGATGGAAGTATTATTACGTCTCAGGATGAAAGCCGAGATTCTTATTATTTATGACAGTAGTTAATGTAACTTACGTTAGCACTATTGGTGTATAGTAAAATCACAATCTTAATCATTATTATTCTTTATTTTGTCATTTCCACTATGGAATCATTATTTCATTTCTCTTCAATCTTTAATGATTATGATACGTCTCGTCGATTGAACGCTATATTCGTTTTCTAAGCTATTCTGGTAACCCACAGGCTAGAAACTACTCAGCGACTTGAACACCAGAGAGAAGACACGAGTATGAGAGAAACACTTTACTCCAAGGTTCAATCTTGTACAGAAAATCATGGGTATTTATAGATGTTAGCGTAAGTTAAATCAACATCATATTTCAGCCAATCAATTAACGACATATTATACTACCGACCAATAGTAGCACGCCACGTTGGAATTCTAGAATGTTCCATCATACTCTGATTGGCTAGGGCTCCTTGGCTCATTTTTGGGCCTCTGGAGGCTCCGTTGAAGTTCTCCGGAAGCCGACTCAACAGATTAGAAATGAGATTGTAATTTAGTACAAATAGTTCTCTTCATGAAATTTTGAGGAGGAACAATAAACGTCTGGGGGGATCTGTTCAGTGCTTAGACTCTCGGTGTTTACTATCCTGAAAAATTCAAGAGAACATCTCGCAGTGATTAGTATTCTTCTTATCTTAATAGAAATCTGAGGAGTTTACTGTGTACTTTAAGTACCCGACAAAATATGAATAGAAAAAGTTGTCATAATAGCAGAATTGGTAGAAGAAATCCATCGTTTCAGATGAATGGCTGGTAATCAGTATTTTCTCGGAGAATTCGATATGTCAAATAGAAATAAGATGACAATTTTGTTTTTTAAATCACGAAATAATCGTAGTTAGACTATAATTAAAACCTGAAAGCACTAGACTGTCCTTTTCATCCTGCAAATCATTGACCTCATATCCGGAAATCGAACCCAGGCGATTAGGCCTCGCACATGAATGTTCAACCTCAAGGTCACTGAAACGGTATCCAATGCTAATGATGTTTAACTTATTTATACATCCAGGATGCGCATTTCGTCTTATTTGGAACTCGTCAGCTGGATATACCTGCATCTTAGAGTTGATGTCAATCGTGTTATCCACTTTGCTACTGAGTCCTGTTAGCTGCTTGCTTGTGCAAAGGGGGGGGTGAAGTTTTAAATTCGTTTGGTATTGTTCCCTCATATCTTCTCATTATTATTTAGGACTGTAATGGATCAGTCACTTGTTGACATATATACATGAGGACTGCCTCGATATTGTCTGAAGTCACAAGCTTTATACGCAAAGGTAGATAGTGGCTAGCAGTGGAATCCAGGACGCAAAAGATGGACATATGCCAACAACAGACTGATCAATTGCAGTCCTAAATAACAATGGGGAGATACAAGTAAATAACACCAAATGAATACAAGTATACTGATTGTTAACTAGTAACTGTCCAATGTGACCAATAAGATTTATATGTTTTCATTTTGTTTAAATTCAATCATCATCTTCATTTTGAAAACAAAAATGATTCATTATCCACGTGATAATGACTTAGATACTCTAAATTATTTTTAAAAAAAAAATTTTAATCTCAGCTGAGGAGATAGATACTGAATAAAGTGGTAATCTAAAAATTAGTCACACTTTACTTAACAAAGGGGAACAAATCCAAATTTATACCACAGTCTATTCCCAATTCTGATGGTTGTCAGTATATGTATGTATATATACTCTCTCCCTCTCTCTCACACACACACATATATATATATTACCTGTGTAACCAGTACTACTAACTGTTTATTCACATCTGTCTATCTATCTAACTACTTGTTCAAAATGAATGATTGTATTAGTCTAGTGTTAGATAGATTGGTTAGTTAAATTGAATGAATGAATGATTAGTCCATTGAAGTAATTGGTTCTAATGAATACTTTAGTGGTGTTTAACCTATGTCTAAGATGATCGGCAGGTGCTTAAAACTTTATGCATAGCACATATATACGCATACACACACACACACCATACACAGATAGAAACTAATGGTTTAGCAAGACCCCCAAAAAAATGCAAAAAGCAATTTAACTTATCAACAAACCTACAACTACATTCAGATTATGGTTAAGATATTAAAGGATTTATATATCTATAAAATGTATCATGATTTCCCTATCCTATATTTGATTTGTTTATCCATTGACTTGATTTGTGTATAACACTATGCAATCCATTTTTTAATCCGTGAAACCATAACAGCTACTGGTGACTGAATTAATCAGTCTTAGCAACACCAACACCACCACCACCACAACCAAAAAAGGGGGTTGACACAGTTTTACTATTTGGTGCACAAAATACAATATGCTATATATTCTAGTAAATCATGAAAAAAAAATTAATCAAAGTGAAATGTTAAAAGGAGACCAAATGATGGATGTACAATACAGACATTGATAATTGAACTTTCACACTTGAACAATAAGTACGTGAATAAATAATGTTCAAAGAAGCATCAATATACAACGTTGATTACTGATCAGATACCTAACCCCCAGGAATTATAACCGTTACTATTATATAATCATATTACATATTATATGGAATTAACATAGATATTCTTCAATGGTAGTAAATGTATAATAACAAAAAAAACTTTTAGCCTAGTAACAATCTGTGTGATTTATGATCAACATTAAATTTTCATAAAGAATAAAGTGACATTCAAAGTGAGTTTCATTTTTTTAATTTATGTATATATTACTTACTTTACTTATGCCTGTTACTCCCAATGGAGCATAGGCTGCCGACCAACATTCTCCAAACCACTCTGTCCTCGGCCGTCTTATCTAGTTCTATCCAATTTTTGTTCATTCTTCTTATGTCTGTCTCCATTTCTCAGCCCTTATGTGTTCATTGGTCTTCCTCTTCTATTTCGGCCTTCAGGATTCCATGTGAGGGCTTGACTAGAGATGCAGTTGGATAATTTCCTCAATATGTGTCCTATCCACTTCCAGAGTATCTTCCTCGTTTCTTCCTCCACTTCAATCTGGTTTGTTATCTTCCACAGTAGAATGTTTCTGATAGTGTCTGGTCAATGGATCCGAAGTATTTTGCGTAGACAATTGTTAATGAACATCTGTATCTTCTGGATGATTGTTTTGGTAGTTCTTTAGGTTTCTGCTCAATACATTAGAACTGTCTTGACATTTGTATTGAAAATTGTGATCTTGGTGTTGGTTGACAATTGTTTTGAGTTCCAGATGTTCTTCAGTTGTAAATATGCTGCTCTTGCTTTGCCGATCCGTGCTCTCGCATTTGCATCAGATCCACCGTGTTCATTGATTAATTTATACACATATAGATATATATATTTACATATGTGTGTGTGTGTGAGTTTGTGTGCTGTTACACCTTTAACTTAAACAGTTTGTGGATAACAAATCAAGGTCGGTTACACTATCTTTCTGGTTCTATACAAAGATTGATGAAACTCTTGGTTAGTGGAAAGAAAAAATCACTTCAATTAAGATCTATTACTATCTCCATGGTATTGTTTAAGGATTAAATGTAGTTTAATTGAGTGATATATACATACATAGATTACATCATTTCTGCACAACGACTACTTCTTTATAGAAGTAAGTGTAGATTTATTTTTTCTATAATTTTCAGTGTATGAAACTGAATTATCATCAATAAGTTTATTCCTTCCCCCCCCCAAATATGAATAATATCACAAATCAATCTAGATAGAGTGAACTGAGATAGTGGAGAAGATTTGTAGCTTAGGTGGATGATTTTGATGGAGTTTTGTTCTCTAAAGTTTGTGCTGACGATGTCGTTTAGAAGGATGATGAAAGCTTCACGACCAAACCATCTAGCTTAGAGAACAAAACTTCATCAAGAGTGAACTAAGTTATATGGTTGAAAGAAGGTTTTAAGTATCGATTCTCTCAGTATTGCATTTACTCCATCCTGGTAAATCCTCGAATGGTATGAAACCGATATTTAGGTCTTTTTATTTATTAAGTTCAATCATCCAGCATCAGGTTTAGGTAAATAATTGTGTAATTTTGCAAAATGTCCACTGAATAGACAGATCTTTTACTATTAGTGATGCCCATATTACACAACTATGTAGCTAAACAAAACCCCATTAAATTCATACAATACTTGTAAAATCACTTTCATATTGAACAGCAATTAAAAGTTTACAACTGAATTCTCTAGGATTGAACAATCAGTGAATCATAGACTACGTAGAACTCCAACATAAAGGCTTGTCAACCACCATGAAATCACAATTCAGATTAGTAGAATGTCTAAAGAAATTTAAAAGATGAAAAGTAACATGTGAATGGAAATGACATCAGGGTTGGGGTACTAAATAACAGACTAAGTAATATTAATATCACTCGGTATTGTTTACTTGAGTCTTAACATTAGTATTTAAGACTGCAATTGATCAGTCTCTTATTGGCATATGTGCATACTGTACGTATTGCCTCGATATAGCCTTAATTCACAAGCATAAGATGGAGGTATATCGAGCTGACGAGTCTCAAATAGGAAAAAACGCGCATCCTGGATTCCAATGCTAGCTACTATCCATCTTTTCTAAATAATATTAGTTCAAATGAAACAAAACGGAACAATGACTAGAAATTATAGCAAGTTACTAAGCTGGAGGTTTTGTTTGTTATGTCATTCAACTGAATCAACCATCTATATCGTAGCTATTTAATGATGACAGTACTTAATTTTCAACTCGTAGTATCTACATAACTTCAGGCAAACTATATAGTCGTCTAATACCATTGAGTAACCGAAAGATAATTAATAATATTTGAATTGAATGGCTAAACTAATACGATATCATATAATGTTGCAATCTCGTTAACTAACAACAAGAAATGTCTACGCGGGATACTATCAGCAACAGCATTTTATGGGAAAGGACAAACCAGCTTCCAGCTGAAGAGAAAATTAGGAAAAGACGTTGGATGTGGATTGGACATACATTACAGAAATCACCAAACTACATCACGAGGCAAGCCTCAACTAGTAATCCGGAAAGGAAGCGGAAAAGAGGAAGGCCAAAGAACACATTGAGTCAGGGAATAGAAGCAGATATGAAAAGGATGAATGTTAACTGGGAATAACTGGAAAGGGTTTGCTGGGACAGATTTCGATGGAGAAAACTGGTGTGCTGCCTATGTTCTTCCACGAGGTTTAACAGGCGTGAGTAAGTAACAACAAGAAATCTGAAACAAAAAGTTACAGATGGATAGTATCCGCTTATCATGAAATAAAGAGCAAAAAAATATTTTTGAGACTTTTCTCATTTCGAATTAACAGCTTTACCATTATTATTATTATTCAGTACAGAGAATTAGTCATTTCTATTCACTTCGTTTTGTCTTGTTTCGTTTTTTTCATCAATTGGAGATAAGTGAATTACTTTTGTCAAGAAGGTTAGGGAGGGGGAGAGAGAGGGGGGAGGTAAAGGGAAGTTATAAACATAATAATAACAACAAAAATATTGATTTGACAACCATGTTAATAGTTGTCAAGTCTTTTGAGACATAAGTTTTTCTTATTCATAAGAGAAAAAAACCACTGAAAAGTACAAACCAGAAAGAGATTTTTTTATAAAAAGGTATATATGGGTGTAAAATTTTATTCAAGTCATTACTTATTCATACATGTGATAGTTGTCAAGTGAATCTAACATTTTGACTGATTAGTTAATTACATTCAATATAGAATCACATGTTTAAGATATCATCATTATTAGTCATATGTATAAGTGTCGATTATAGTCTACTGATATACTTATGAATAGGTATATGTGTTAGTTTTTGAGACTAATGAATTGATTAAGAAAATTTTATCGTTGAAATCATGAGTCAATTGAAGTTAGATCACCATGGAAAACCTGAAAGCAATGGACGGCTGTTTTGTCCTATTGTGGGGCTCCTCAGCAGTGCGCATCCACGATCCTGACTCGTGAGATTCGAACCGAAGACCTATCAGTCTCGCACTCGAGGGCTTAATCACCAGACCACAGACTCATGATTTGAACTATAAAATTACTGAAATCTCCACACAAAAAACCTCTTGTGATAATTAAGAAAAATGTATTTTCTTTTTTACAAAATATTCAGTGTTGTAGTTTAAAGATAATGTTCGGTATCTTAAAAAGAAGATTGGATTATTCATGGTTATATGGACTGTAGTTGTAAGTAGTATGAATGAAGGTTTGTGTGGGTACAATTATTGGTTAATTGTTATAAGTCTTATGAGATAAATTACTTAGTTACCCATAATAAATGTAACTAACTATGAAAACACTAACTGTAATTATCCCTTAACTTGATTGCGGATAAACTCTGCTTGTAGCTCTTCTAGGTGTATTGTCGTTCTCAATCTCGAGTAAAGGAAGAGTATTGGTTATGGGATCAGCAATCTCATCCCTTAGAAAACAACCTTGTTAAAAAAAAAGTTAACTCGAGTAAATAAATCGAATCATAGTAACTGGAAACAACTGGGAAGTATTGTCCAGGACGGGGCTGGATAGAGAATGCTGATAGGAGGCCCATGCTCCTCTACGAGGGGCAACAGACGTATGTTAGTAAATAAGGTCTGGAGATAAGCTCCACGTTATCATGTTATCTAAGTGTATCGTTGTCAGCAAAAGTGAATATGTTTTACTTTATTTGATCACTCAGTTGTTGATATTTCTGAATACTTTTTACTATAAAGTTGATCAGAGGTATATCTTTTAATATGCCGTAATTCGTCTTCCCTTATGACTGACTGCCATACCTCTGACACGTCCGTAGTATGGTAGAGTGGTATCTTCGTCGTAGGAAACTTTGCATTTTTTCATTGAAGCCGATTAAAATGCCCATCATCATAGACTATGATAATATAAATAGTAATTGCTTCTTCATTTTGGTTTATTGCCAGATGCAATTTCAAAATTGCGAATGACAATGAAAATTATCCTTACCCCTTAACTGTTTGTTACACACATGTTGAGTGTAGTGTAACTCGACAAATCGGACAAGAAACAAAAATATAATCAACGTTAGATCTTTAAACGAAGTCTTTAGTAAGGTATATACTTCAATATGCAATACTCGCTTACTAAATGAACTAAAAAGTTATTGAAGGTGTTGAATGATACACAACTGGTGAATATGAAAGCATTAGGAATAAATTCATATCGAAATTTTCTCACTAAACTTAATCTAGATCTTTCAATCAATTTGAATTCAATTTAGAAGTGCTTATTGATGTGGTCAAGTAGGGTAGTAGCCCATAGGTTCAAAGCCTTGGTTCACCTTTTTCAGTTTGTGTAACCAGGTAATATCACTAGGCTTCATACTTAAGGTGACGCTCGAAACCAACTACAAAAATCTTTACCTGTTAATGGGTTATTCATTGTAGTATTATTGATGATGATAATAGTAAACGGAACTTTTCTGACCTAAAATCAAATCTGTCATTTGTTAACACCTTTTTTTTTACCATCACTAATATACAGATGACATTCAATTCAGTATGTCGTATGAGCTTTATTCATCTAAGATGTACAATATGAAATTTTAATGGTTGAATTGACGATTCGATCTAAGCTAGACCACCATTGAAAACCTTTGATCTTATATTACTCAGGATCATTTTCATTATATAATAATTAGTAACTCATCGTAACTGTTCATAAACCTTGAAAAATCAAAGGTATATATGGAATTGAATATTAACTCAGCAGTGAAAAAGTTAAATGATCATTCCGAGGATTGAAAGTCCTGAGTTCGAACTCCGATGACTTGTGAGTACATATTGTTGAGGAGTTCTATAGAACCATCCAATTTTGTTCCCTACTTTTCAATATCTTTCTTATTTTGATCAATCCATAGTAGTAACTTCAAAAATTACTTATTAGACCATTAGTGATATACATATACTACTTACTAACTAAGTAGTTTAGCATTATTATCGTTGAAGAGTTCATATTCCCCCCCCTCCAAAAAAATCAATCAATCAACAAATTAAGTAATAAATTAATGAACTCAAAAAATAATAAACTTTCTTTATTTTACCCAAGAAAAAAAAAGAACAACACGATTTGTTGCAGTACACTAAAAGATAAACAATAAATAAAAAATAAAAAAATCTACAGCAAGAATAAGTCGGTTTTTCTTCAGTTTCTTTAACTTTCCTGAAGAAAACTATATATATATATATATCCATTCAATAACCCTTTCTTTTTCCACCTAACCCCCCCCCCTAACTGTCTTCTTCTGATTTTATGAGCAAAAAAATAAATAATTTTTTTTGTGTGTGATGGAAACAAGGATAAAGAGTTTATGGTTAGATGGGAGGAGGGGGGTTAATGAAGATTAAACGGTCGACAAGATAAATGTATATGTGAAAGACAGAGACAGATAGTAAGTGTGTGTGTGCGAACGCGTTAACACTGATATTTGAGTTTGATAAAATCAAGAATTTATATGATCATTTATCGATTTATTAGTGAATAATTTAAAACTATAATTTATGCTAAGCAAAGATGGATAGTGGCTAGCAGTGGAATTCAGGACGCGCGCCACTTCGTCCTGTTTGGGACTCGTCAGCTGGATGTACCTGTATCTCAGAGTTGATGTTCACTCTGGGACTCTAACCCAGTACATTTCGCTTCAAACGCTATCGCGTTATCCACTTAGCCACTGAGTCCTGATAGCCACTATCCATCTTTGCTTACCATGCTTGTGAATTTAGGCTATATCGAGGCAATACGCACAGTATGCACATATGCCAATTTGAGACTGACCAGTTGCAGTCCTAAAAACATCAATGGGAATATCCAAACAAACAATACTAAGTAAATTATAATTTATGCTATTTAGTGAATAAGTAGTCTATTCATTTATAATGAAAAAGGAAAATTAGATTCAATTCGATAGAGGGAATGTTTGTTTGTTTTCTCTTACGAGACATGACAAACTTTGTAAACATAATTCCCATTTGGACTTGAGATAAATGTCACCAATGGTAAGGTAATGATACTTGACTAAGTTTTTAGATAGACTAAAGTAAGAAGTTTTTCATAGTTGAATTCATCAGTCAATTGAAGTTAGACCATCATGGAAAACCTGGAGGCCCTGGACGGCCGTTTCGTCTTATTATGGGACTCATCAGCAGTGCGCATCCAGGTTTTCCATGGCGGTCAAGCTTCAATTGACTCATGATTTTCACTATGAAAAATACTGAAATCTCCACAAAACCCCTTCTGATTAAAATAAGAAATTTAAATCATCGAAATAATTAAGAAATAGTTTCAGTATGAATTTCTGAAACTCTAGGAATTATTGAATGACTAATGCCGTCTTGACAGTTAGCCTTGATTGTGAACTTGTAAAAATTGGATCATTGAATTTTAACCCAGTTATTTAATACTTGAGTTCATGAGTTCATTAAACCTAGACCACTATGAGAAAGCCGGAAGCACTGGATGGCGGTTACGTCCTAGTATGGAACTCCTCATCAGTGTGTATCCATGATCCCGCTCGCGGGTTTGGAATCCAGTACCTTTGGTTGCACACTAGTGTTTAACCTCTAGACCACTGAGCGGGCATCTAACACTGTTATTGTCTAACTTCAACCAATCCATGAGCTAGTTGTTGAACACTTGCAAGCGCAGAGGATGATGAAATAGTTGTTTAGTATCTTATATTTTACAACAGTCCTTAAATGTTCCCAGTTTATTATAGAATAGATTACTGGATTAGAAGAACAGTAAACAAATCATCTAGTCAGCAATAGTTGGTTATATTGAATTGATTATTGATTTATTTAAGTAATAATAAGATTTGGACAGTGAACTCAATCAGCCCCCAAATGACCTGGTACGGTCGAGAGTGAAGAGTCTGCTCTTCCTCTAGAAATGCCACGCGTATATAGCCTTTGCCAGGGAAGTCCTACTCACTGCCTTCTCGTTGTATCACTGATGTTGACGGAATTGAGAGGACGAAAAGTGGATGCCCATCTCTTTAACCGGATCGGTGGACACGGAAAGTCCACCTAGGGGAGTTGGGAAACCCTCATTCCAAACCAATGGTGCACATGGGCCCCACTATCCTGAGGGATCAAATGGCGTATAAATCAATCGTTAGTCACCGGCAACCATGTGACTGCATCTCCTCACGATGCTCCACTGCCTTATGGATAAGATCTTTAGGTCGTAGGCTCCGGTTGTGGCCCTCTAAGAAAACGACCTGTCTCTGTCTGGGCAACAGGGCAGTATTACAGCTTCCACACAAATCAATTGAGATTTGTGTGGTGAATATATATCTGGTGCCTCCTTGTACCAATATTGATGTGTTTAAATAAAATAAAATAAAAATCAATCAGTATTTGATTATTGATTATTGAGTACTTGACAATGATATATTTTCTTCTAAAGTTTATCAGATGATTTGAATAATGACTCAAACAATTTTGATAATGTGGTTGGTAGAAGCGCTTTCTTTAAAAACACATTTTATTGATCGAATGTTTTTTAAAAAATAACCCCTCTCTAAACTGTGATCAACATCAATTTGAGAAAAATGAACCATTTTTGATAAGCAAGACTGATAAGCAGTTTCAATATAATGTAAACAGTCATTCTTTAAACCTGCTGACATCTCTGTTTAGATGGTCTACAATTAGTTCTTTATTACAGTTGAATACTTTCTTAGAATACATAACATTTATAAAGTTTTATGTGATTTTCTTTTCGGGTAGGGAGTTGTAGAGACTATTGATTTTCTTTAAAAACATGAACCGAACTAAGTTAGATAACCATCAGAATCCTGGAAGCACTAGACGGACATTTCGTCCTAGTATGAGACTCCTCAATATTGTTCATCCACGACTAAGCACACGTGAATCGAACCCAGGACTGTCTGTCTCGCGCGAGAATGCCTTACACCTAGACCATTGAGTTAGCATGTAGTGGTGTTAATATCTAATTTCAATCAATCCAAGACATTGCATAACCATTTTTTCATTTTCGTCAGTTGCTAACTGCCTCACTCTCGACACAGTTTAACTTTACTGGTCAAAGTTTCTCAGTGGAACCCCGAGAATTCCCTCTTGAATCTATACTTTGTTTAAGTAGAGTTATGAGTTGTGGACTGAATATTGATGAGAAAGGAAGCTTTTCAATAAAATATAGATGTTTCTAGAAATACGACAGAGTAACCAGGTTCTATTCTCACGAAAGAACATAATTTCTCTTGAAATTGAAATATACATCGTATAAAGATGGGTTATCTGTTTTTATTACTCTAAACGACATAACATTGAATTAAAAGTACAGCGATAGTAGAAAAAATATAGACTAGTGGCTACATCTTCATTTGTTCCTTATCATTTGAACAGCTTTATGAACTAGATAAATACGATATTGGTTATTGTTATTTAGTAGTTAGTTTGGTGTTTAGACATCTCAGTTCAAACAAATAAGATCAGTTTCTGATATAATAATCCAATGTCAATGTATTTTTGGTTTGTGAGATTCAGTTATTCAGTCAGTCACAACGTAGAACTTCGTACGTACGTACATCAGTTCGAGTTGCCATACCACATTAGCACAGAGATTCAGTTGTCGATTCAAATCCCATTTCGGACGTTAAGAGTTCCTACATGTAGTTTAGAGCATGGTTTCAGGGGACCAGAAATAACGTTCCGTGTAGGCGAATCGTTCGCCCTAGCGGTGCGAGGTGATAAAAGGACCTGAGAAGGGTTAGTCATGGAGATAAGAGAGTTATTAGGAGGTGTATGGGGGATTTGAATGTGACCAACTTGATCTCGTGTGCAGTTACGTGTATGAGGGCTAATATCACTTCCCGGCTGCCCACACCGTGGAAGGGTATTTCCTGAGGGACCTGAAAAAGAAGTTGGATTAGTGTTGGTCTTAACGACCTGGGAGCGTGACCGCAGTGCCCAAGGGACAACCGCTTGAGGCCGGTCACGCGCGGCCTTTTTGTGGGGGATTTTTGACGTGTTAGCTCCGTTCTTCAAGGGACCTTACCATCGGTGACGGAAATCCGTGGGATAAAGCGAGGTGTGCATTTTTAGGGTCGACCTTTTCTAACCCCACCCCTCCTTGTGAGAAGGTAACATCGCTGTTATGGTGGTTGTCTGAAGGAAAAACCTTACTGCTGTCACACCTCTATACAGTCGGTAGTATGACTTCGCCTTCGGACCTTGGGATTGCTGCTTTTAGTCTTACCGCTCTTCAACCGACCTGTCTGGCATGGTAGGACCTTGAGGAACGACTGTTCTAGCCAGTAAAGCTCGATTGGTTCATCACAATAGGCAAGCTCGACCACCACACCAAGATAGTAGCAACGATTTGTGAGATTAATTGATTTAGATTCTGCTTCAATTACAGTTTCGTCTTATTGACAAATGTCTAAAACAGATCCAGGGTCTTCAACCAATAGTTAACAACATGAAATTTAGTATTCTTTGTTTATCATACAAGACTACTGAATTCTGTTATCAACGTCAATCATAAAGATGAAATTTATGATGATTAGTAATAGTGATAATAATAATGATAATAATAGTACGCCAATTTTGATATACTATTTTTCATTCACCATTGAATATCAGCTCTGATGCGTTGATGTAGAAAAACACATATGTTTCATTGTTTATTTATTTTGTACAGTAATACATGTAGGCACTTACGAATGTTTATTGAAAGTTAGATAGATAGAGGAAGAGAGTATATTCCTCTATGATCTGATAAGGGATATTCAATAACAACAAAAAAAAAGAGTTCTACTAGTCTGGTATAATTTTTTTGTTTCCAGTTTTGGTTCCTTTTTTTTTCTTTTACTCAACACCATTTATGAATACAGTTTAATTGTTGATAAGCAGTGAATTTGTAGAATAAAAATAAATCATAGTGTACTCAAAACATTATTCATATTCAGATAGTTAGGAAGAAAGAGATTTATTAGAAGGGGTTTTGTGGAGATTTTAGGATCTATCAGGTCCTGGGTTCGAATCTCGTGAGGCGGGATTGTGGATGCTCACCGCTGAGGAGTCCCACAATGGGACGAAATGGCCGTCTAGTGCTTCCAGGTTTTCCATGGTGATCTAGCTTCAAACGACTCATGATCTCAACTTTATAGAAAGAGATTTATTACAAATAATCTTTTCATAATTTGGTTATACAGTTTAAAAAGAGATATGTCATAATTAATAGGTGAAATAAACGTCTAGTTGAAGTCAGTACTTGATATCATCCTCGAATTCAGGCATCACCAAGTTTTGAGATGGTGGAGAAGATTTGTAGCTTAATCACTGTGGCGCGCCTTTTGTCCGCTGGAACGATGACAATATCATCAAGTTATAATTATTTATATCTTAGTTATTCATTTATCATGAATACTTATGTTACGGGAGTGAACAATTAGCCTCTGTTGGTATTTTAGGGATTCAATTTTTATATGAATATCCATTCATAGATAGGAAGTATGCAGATCATAGTTTTTACCAAGTCATGATACCAGTGAATTTCAGAAGGATCTGAGTGTCTTTAATGTATGCAAACTGTATGATATGGGTCCAGTTATATCGTTCGAATCAACTTCGTTTCTGTAGGTATTTTAAACCATACTTATTGGTTTTCTGAATTGACATTTTACCAAGTTGTAAGAACTTAATGAGAAGTCCAATATTTGGATTTAAATGTCAAGCTGATCATCAGTAATGAGATTTAGAAGGGGTTTTTTGTGGAGATTTTAGTAATTTTATGGTTCAAGTCATGAGTCCATTGAAGCTAGGCCACAATGAAAAACCTGGAAGCACTGAACGGCCGTTTCGTCCTGTTGTAGGACTCCTCAGAAGTGCTCATTCGCGATCCTGCCTCATGAATTTCGAACCCAGGGCCTATTAGATATCAACTCACTGAAAACAACGGTGGATGGTTGGTCGATATCGTGAATTGGCTGAAGTTAAAAATTAACAACGTTGGATGCCGGCTAACTGGGTTCGAATCTCGAGAGGCGGGTTCATGCGCACTGGTGATAAGTCCCACAATAGGACGAAACGCCCATCCAGTGCTTCCAGGCATTCCATGGTGGTCTAGCTTCAATTGACTCATGATTTTAACTATAAAATGAGATTTAGTTATATCCAATGAAATACTTATACTGGATTCCAGTGATAAATGGTATCGATAAATTATAGTGTTTAGTGAATAAAGATCTCATAAATTATAAATTGGTTAATCATATGAACACTTATACTACCTTTTTGATGAAGTTTTGTTCGCTGAGCTTAACGGTTTGGTCGTAGAGCTTTCATTGTTATGCTAAACGATATTATCAGAACAAACTTCAGATAGAGGTGAAGTGTTCGAACTTCTCCACATGTGGTTTACAGCTTGTTCTATAGACTTCTATTTTGATTGGTCAGGACAAAAACTCCATTAAAATCATTCACCTGAGCTACAAATCTTCTCCATCAATACTACCATTATTGAGAATAGCCATAATACTGTTGTTTTTTTTCTAAGCATAAACAAAACGTAATACAGACGAACGAACTAAGAACTGTAATCCAATTTTTATTATTACCTAACACCTTACAAAAACTCCTTTTTTTCTTCTTTAAGATGAACAAACTCATTTCTATGATCTTAACAATAATATTATTTTAATAGTTGAGGTCATGAATCAATTGAAGCTAGACCACCATGGAAGCCCTGCACACACTGGACTGCCGTTTCGTCCTATTCTGAGACTCCTCAACAGTGCGCATCCACGAGCCCGCCTCACGAGATTCAAACCTAGGACCTATCAGTTTCGCTCGTGATCGCTTAACCTCTAGACCAATGAGTCAGCTGACATCCAAAGTTGTTATTATCTAACCTCAACCAATCCACGAAATTGACTGACACATCCACTACTATTCATGACAATAATGATAAATAATTAGATGAGTGAGGATAACAGAACACAATGTTCACTTGTTTCCTGAATATTTTTCATTTGTAAATTTTTTTTTTCTTACTCGATATTCAATCCATAGTTACAAAAAATGAGTGAAAGGGTAATAGAAAAGAAGAACAAAAAAAAAACGAGAAAGCAGCTGTTCAACTAATTAGTACAGTTTAGTAGAATAAAGAATATCATTACACCAATTCAATATATCTGTATGTATATTTGTTTGTTTGTGAGTGTGTGTGTGTATGCAAGGTTGTTGGATTGTTTACAAAAAGAGAAAAGACCAGAGAAACAACAAAAAAATTTCCATTTCAAAAATAAAAAAAAAGAAAAAAAACTAAAAAATAAAGAAGTTCCGCTTAATTTTTGTTTATATTTCTATATATATATAGAAACATTAAAATTAATCTGTGAAAAATATTTATAAATTTTGTGGACATTGTTTTCTTGACTGATGTAGGTAATTTGATCAGTTATATAGAACTGATTGATAGATGGATAAATGAATGAATAGATGGATGGATGAATGAATGGATAAATGAATGGATAGATAGGTGGAGATAGATAAATAGATAGAAGAAGCATAGGAATCATACTTTATGCCTAGAAGAATGGATACACACAGTATAATCATTCATATTTTCTTCAAGACTAATGATTTCTATCATAATCTAAAGTTATAATTGCGATAAATATTGAAATTTCTTACCTTTATTAGAATGTATAATGAAATGTAAACTGGTACGGATAAACATTCGAATGTATATATATACAATTCTATCAGAAATCGAACTCAGTCAGTCAGTCAGCTACAACGTAGGACTAGGTGCATATATACATCGGTCCAAGTTGCCATACCTCGTTAGCACAACAAGATGAACGGCGGATCCATAGAACTAGTTCATTTAGTGGTGGTAATATATAAAAGATAGGATATAGTATAGGAAGGAAGACAGATATGAAGCAATTTTAATCTCATGGTTTAAGGGAAGATAAAGAGTGTATACACCTGCGCCATTGTGATCGATTCTGATCCATGTGATCTAGAGTCTCCAACAATTGGTTACAATAGTCGCGCGGACTCCAAACTAGTGGTCTGTATCTGCCAACATGGCTTAGACTAGAAGTTCGTGACTTCAAGCTCTGATGACACGTTTTCGTTTGGCCGCCCCTAAATCTCTTCCAACCACCCCCAGTATTAGTCAGCATGGCACGAATCGAACTCATGAACTTTGCATTTCATGGATAGCTATGTGTTTCGTTTCTCCCGTTGAGGTTGTCAAGGATTCTTATAATAGAATTCAAAATGGCTGTTTATCGATTTATGGTTTTTTAACGGTTATTCTAGTTCTAATCAGTCTATGATGTAATTCAGTGTTTTAAATATAGATAATTATCTAATCTTATTTTTGAATACATATGCCCTGGTACTACTGAGAGCGAGGAGAATCCGCTCTCCCTCTCGAAATGCTCTCACATGGCCACGTGTATACAGCCTATACAGCCTCTGACAGGGAAGTCCTACTCACTGCATTCTCGTGTAGGTAATTTGATCAAATATATAGAACTGATTGATAGATGAATAGATGGATGGATGAATGAATGGATAGATAGGTGGAGATAGATAGATAGACAGAAGAAGCATAGGAATGATAATTTATGCCTAGAATAATAGATACATACAGTATAATCTTCATTACTGCCTTCAAGACTAATGATTTCTATCATAATCTAAAGTTGTAATTGGGATGAATATTGAATGGTAGAAAACATATCTTACCTTTATTAGAATGTATAATGAAATGTAAAAAACTGGTATGGATAAACGCTTGAATGCAGATTTACAATTCTATTAGAAATCGAACTCAGTCAGTCAGTCAGCTACAACGTAGGACAAGGCAAATATATATGCATCGGTCCAAGTTACCATACCTCATTAGCACAACAAGATGAACATCGGATTCATAGAAGTAATCAATTTAGTGGTGGTAATACATAAAAGATAGGTTGTATATAAGGATATAGTATAGGAAGGAAGACAGATATGAAGCAATTTTAATCTCATGGTTTAAGGGATGATAAAGAGTGTATACACTTGCGCCATTGTGATCGATTCTGATCCATGTGACCTAGAGTCTCCAACAATTGGTTACAATAGTCGCGTAGACACCGACCAAGTAATCTGACTTAGACTAAAAGTTAGTGACTTCAAGCTGTGATGGTTTGGCCGCCCCTAACTCTCTCTCTAGCATAGCACAAATTGAACTCATGAACTTTGAATCTCATTGATAGTTATACGTTTGGTTTCTTCCGCTGAGGTTGTAAAGGAGTTTTATACTAGAATTCAAAAAGGCTGCTTATCGATTCATGGTTTTTAACGGTCATTCTAACTCTAGTCAGTCCATGATATAATTCAGTCTTTCAAATATAGATAATTAAGTAAACAATTTATGGCTTACCTAATTTGATTTTTGAATACATATGCCCTGGTACGGTCGAGAGTGAGGAGAGTAAGCTCCCCCTCTCCAAATGCTACCATGCCTCTGCCAGGGAAGTCCTACTCACTGCCTTCTCGTGGCGGGGGTGTTGTTTACGAAATTGAGAGGATGAAAAGCGAATGTCCGGTGCTTTAACCGGGTTGATGGACACGGCGAATCAACCAAGGGGAGTTGGAAAACCCTGATTCCAAACCAATGGCGTACATGGGCTCCAGTATCCTGAGGGAAAACAAATGGCGTATGAATTAATCGTTGGTCACCAATCTACCATGGGACTGCATCTCCTTACAATGCCCCACTGCCTTGTGGATCAGACTTGTATGCCGAAGGCTCCATATGTGGCCCTCTATTAAAACCACCAGCTTCGGTTTGGGCACCCGAGCAGTATCACAGCACTCACACAAATCAAATGAGATTTGTGTTGCGTATATGTATCTGGTGCCCCTTTGTACCAATATATATTTGTCTAAATAAATAAATAAATAATATGAGGAAACAATCAGTACCATTAGTAAGTATTAGCTAGTTATCACATTAAAGAGTTCAGTGATAATCATACTACCAACACTACTACTGCTACTTCAGTAAATGAGAACACGAGTGGGGACAATCGAATGTATCTGAGCACAAAATTACAGATTATCTCACTAAAATCTGGCAACCATACAGTAAACAGTTAAGTTGAAAATTATCAATTAATTGTCTCAATGTTGACTGTTCCTTCTGCAAATATCAGTCCATCTTCTCTGATTTCATTATTCATTCATTTTCATACCAATTGCGCTTCGTTCCCGTTCTTTCCTTATCGTTATATACTACTTATGTGGATATTAGTAACCCACACCACACTACTACTACTACTGATACGAATAATAATAATAATAATAATAATTTCATTTAGTATTGCTTGTTTGAATCTTCCCATCGATGCGTTAGAACTGCAACTGATCAGTCTCTAATTGGCATATACGCATACTGTGCGTATTGCCTCGATATAGCCATAATTCACAAGCATTGTAAGTAAAGATGGATAGTGGCTAGCAGTGGAATCCAGGACACGCGTTTCGTCCTATTTGAGATTCATCAGGACTCACTGGCTGAGTGGATAACGTGATGTCGTTTGAAGCGAATGGTACTAGGTTCGAGTCCCAGAGTGAACATCAACTCTGAGATGTAGTTACATCCAGCAGACGAGTCCCAAATAGTCCTGGATTCCACTACTAGCGCCTATCCGTCTTTGTTTACAATAATAATAATAATAATCAGAATAATAGATTGTAAATATCATAGTTATATACAATGGATGTTATTCGATTACTTCATAAAGGGAGAAAGAATGAGAGGTAATGACAATAATAGCAATTTATTCATCATTGTAATGATAACAAAACATGTACAGATCGATCAGATATGACAAAAATATTCAATCGATTTTGAATTATCCTTTCTATGGTTGACATGTGTTGATAGATAAATTGTATCTAATATGAACCTACATGTAGACGAATTTGTCTATATCTGTTGGTGTATATTTCTCTGTAAATGTATCTTTTAACTTGTATTATTAGAAGTAGTAGTAGAGTGGTTTATACTACTTATGTCTGTTGACATAAGTAGTATATTAAACCAATCAGAAATGGAATGTCTAACAACAGAAGGTCAGGAATATCGAATCGGAGAGAACGGGAACAGAGAGTGATTGTTATGCTAATGAAGGATTGATGAAGATTGAGATAATTGATGAAGGATTTGTCAATAAAATATTGAACATATGGTGTTTTACACGTTTTACCAGCTGGTCATCCCTCACCTGTGTTCTCGTGCACTACAACAGTACTAATGTAATGAACAGAACACGACTGGGGACAATCGAATGTATTTAATCAAACGTTAAAGACTATCTCACTAAATTCTGATAACCCTACAATAAACAGTTAATTTGCAAACTATCAATCAATCGTCTCAATTCTAACTGTTCCTTCTGCAAATATAAGTTCATCTTCTCTAATTCCACTGTTCATGCATTTTCCTACCAATTGCGCTTCATTTCAGTTCTTTCCTTACCGATCTTCTGCAAAACTACATTCTATATCTGACCATCGCCATATACTACTTATATGGACATAAGTAGCCCACACCACACTAGTAGTATTGATAACAATAGTACGAACATATAAACGATAATTGAATGTAATCATGTTTACATAATATCTTATTATACTGTAACTGGACACTATCAATACAGAAAAATATCCATCTGTTCATATATATGGACATATGGAAAGAAATCTGGATTATTGAATAATCCAACTCGTTGAATATCATAAATGAAAACAAACACCCCTCCACACACACACAAGAGAAATACAAGGATGAAAAACGAGTCTATTGTTGAATAGTCATGATGATATCCATCAGAAAACATTTCTGATTTTGTTTTTGTTTGGTTATTGGCTTTTCCACTAAGATAATAGAGATTGAATAGGCTATTATTTATTACTCAATCACTCAATCATACACACACACACGATCTGTTTGTTCATGGCTTACCTATAGGGAATCTGACAATGGATACAGATCAATTTCGTCTTGGTAACAAAAAAAATGCATTCTTCCTGTAGAGAGTAACAATGAAATGTATTCATCAGTCAATTGAGACATTCATGGGATAATTCATGATGATTTGTTTTTAAAGTTTTTCTTTAAACAATGTTACATTTTACAGTCAGTCTGTCCATCAATCATTGAAACTAATAATCATTAGACTTTTGTTAGAGATAATCAAACCAATGAAGTTTTATGCAATAAACAAGTTAGGATACAACAAAGTTAATGTATGATGATAGATGATATTAGGGAATAATGTTGATTGACTGAATGATATTGTCAGAAAGGGGGTTTGTGGAGATTTCAGTATTTTCATCGTTGAAATCATGAGTCAATTGAAGGTTGACCACCATGGAGGGCGGTTTCGTCCTATTGTGGGACTCATCATCAGTGCGTATCCATGTACCCGCTTGCAAGATTCGAACGGAGGACCTATCAGATATCAACTCACTGAAGACATTGGTGTTTTATTTTTCCTAAGGTTTTGATGAAATCGCTTTTACCTATTTTTGTTATGGCAATTCGGAATTTCTACATTGGTAGTTGTTGTTTCATTGGTTTGTTGAAGGGTAATAAAATGTTAAAGCCTTATAGGGACTAGATAGTAATTCCTATTTAGAAAAATGAGGAAGTGATCGAAGGGATTTGTTGCTCAGATATTAGGGTTTCGATGATGTTATGCTTGTTCGGTTGGTTAATGAAAATACGGTGATCTGATGATGTTTTTTGGAAAAAGCAATGAAAGGTTAGACGTAAATCAACCAGATGGTAGACAGGGAAGGTCCACCTAGGGGAGTTGGAAAACCCTGATTCCAAACCAATGGCGCATATGGACTCCAGTATCCTGAGGGAACAAATGGCGTTTGAATCAATCATCACCGGTTACCATGGAACTGCATCTCTTCATGATGCTCCACTGCCTTTTGGATTAGACCTTTAGGTCAAAGGCTCTGAGTGCGGCTCCCTAAGAAAACCATTTGCTTCAGTTTGGGCACTCGGGAAGTATCATAGTCCTCACACAAATCAAATGAGATTTGTGTGGTGAATATATATCTGGTGCTCCTTTGTATCAATATTTATGTGTTTAAATAAATAAAATAAAATAGAGAATGTAATAAAAACAAAAAAAGTAATCGATATTATATTTAGAGAATGAACTGACCACTTTGATAGTTCAGTTTCGAATACATTCAGCTTTACAAATTGGTTGTTAATGGTAGTTGTAGTGATGATTGAAAAGTGAGGTCAAGATTAGTTTTTCATTGAATGAATGGTACTGATCAATCATTACTTTCGATGCAATTATACTTAATTGATTTTGATTTCCCTGTCGATGCTTTAGGATTTATCCTCATAGTTAGTTCACCAATGGGTTTATTCTCGGCATTTGTTAAATTTCTGTAATATTAACTATTACTTCAATGTTAAAGATCAAAAAGTATCGAACAGCTGTTTATCATCGATTGAGCATTCCCTCGCAACGAGAAGTTTTAAGAAGGATTTTTTTTGGCTGATGATTACAAAACCATTATCAATGTTACGCTATATTAGTTATGTTATATCATAAGGTAACTAAAAATAAAAAGATGTATATCACTAATTTCAAATTAATCCAATGCTTCCAGGTTTTCCATGGAGGTCCAACTTCAATTGACTCATGATTACTTACTTACTTAAGCCTGTTACCCCTCGTCGAGGAGCATAGGCCGCTCGCCAGCATTCTTCATCCAACTCTGTTCTGAGCCTTCCTTTCCAGTTCTTTCCAGTTGTTGTTCATTCTTTTCATATGTGCTTGTATTTTCCGACGTAATGTATTATTTGGGCTTCCTCTTTTCCGCTTCCCTTCAGAATTTCAAGTTAGGGCTTGTCTCGTGATTTCCTCAATGTATGTCCTATCCACTTCCAACGTCTTTTCCTAATTTCCTCTTCATCTGGAAGCTGGTTTGTCCTCTCCCATAAAACTCCGTTGCTGATAGTATCCGGTCAGTGAATGTTGAGTATTTTCGGTAGACAACTGTTTATAAATACTTGTACGTTCTTGACGATGGCTGTAGTAGTTCTCCACGTTTCAACTTCGTACAGTAGAACAGACTATTTTGACGTTCATATTGAAGGTTCAGACTTTGAAATTAGTTGACAGTTGTTTTGAGTTCCATATGTTGTTCAATTGTAGAAATGCTGCCCTTACTTTGCCAATCCTCGCCTTTACATCTGCATCCGATCCTCCTTGTTTATCAACGATACTTCCCTGGTACGACTCATGATTTCAACTATAAAATTACTGAAATCTCCACAATAACCCTTCTGATTCAAGTTTAGTTTGTTTATTTTAAAAAATGTTTGAAGTAATATATCAACACTACTGACTTATCTTTAGCTAAAATGAAACATTTGTACATAAATCCTTGATCTTTAACGATTACTCAAACTAACGTTCTTTTCAGTTCATTGTTTACTTTTGAGAGATAACCTTTATATCTTTAATGTTTCATTAAACTCCACTTTTTTCCCCTCTGTTTATTTAAGGTCTACTCAATCAATTTAAAATAGTAGTAGTATAGTCCTATTCTAGTAAAAAAAATAGATGTTCAGTGCCTTCTAGTTTCAATTTCTTGTTTAACTAAGATAAGTTCATGATGGTAACTATTAAACTTGATATTTATTTTTGTTTGTTTGATGAATAAATAGACTTCACTACTATATTATGATTGTCAATAGTTTGCTTTAATAAAAAGTTTATGAATCTCCCATCAAATAAATTAGGCGTTTTTTTTAACAAAGATAACCATGAGCAAAGATGGTGGTGGCTAGCAGTGGAATCCCGGAAGCGCGTTTCATCCTATTTGGGACTCGTCAACTGGATGTACCTGCATCACAGAGTTCACTCTGGGATTCGAAACCAGTAACTTTCGCTCCATACGCCATCGCGTTATCCACTCGGCCACTGAGTCCTAATAGCCAATTGCTTGTGAAATGGAGTAAAGTTTAAATTCACTTAGTATTGTTTGTTTGAATCTTCAGTGGCCGAGTGGATTACGCGATGGCGTTTGAAGCGAAAGGTACTGGGTTCAAGTCCCAGAGTGAACATCAACTCTGAGATGCAGGTACATCCAGCTGACGAGTCCCAAATAAGATGAAACGCGCGTCCTGAATTCCGCTGCTAACCACTATCCATCATTGCTTACAATGCTTGTGAATTAAGACTATATCGAGGCAATAAGCACAGTATACACATATGCCAATAAGAGACTGACCAGTTGCAGTCCTAAACATCAATGGGAAGATTCAAACAAACAATACTAAATGTATTTAGAGATAACCGTGTTTTTTTCTGATTTCGATCCACAGAAATTATAATAAACTTTCAAGCTTCAATTATTGACTCAGTTATTTTTTTGGTTGAGATCATGAATCGATGAATGTTAAACTACCGTTGAAAACCTAGAAGCACTGGAAGGCCGTTTCGTCCTATTATGGGACTCTTCACTTGTGCGCCTCGACGATCCCGTTCGCGCGATTCGGACTCAAGACCTTGGGCGCTACGCACAAACGCTTAACATCTAGACCATTTTCGCATTTACTTTCCAATTCGTTTGGCTTATCACAAACTAATTAACATCATTAGATTGATAGACTAAGTATATATTGGTGACTCGACTAATCATCTTATGTGACAAAAGTTTCGAAAGTTTAAATAAGACTAAACACCTTCTCTAGTTATAGTTATTTATTGTTAATTTATAGTTGGGATCGGAAGTATACAGCAACTCCTTTTTATTAAACTATAGACTCACTATAAATAAGATTGTACAGATATTTCTCAGATTAATTACCTCTCTCTGTTTCTCCCTCTCTCTTTATATATACATGACAGCTGAGATATTTGTCTATTGAAACTATTCTATTGTTGATCAGAAGGGGTTTTGTAGAGGTTTCAGTATTTTCATAGTTGAAATCACGAGTCAGTTGAAGCTAGACCACCATGGAAATCATGGAAGCAGTGGTCAGCCGTTTCATCCTATTATGGGACTCCTCAGCAGTGCGCATCCACGATCCCACACTCGCGAGATTTGAACCCATGACCTACCGGTCTCGCGCCAGAGCACTTGACCGATAGACCACTTAGTCGGCATCCAACGGCTCTCTCTCTCTTATTACCTATTCGTTTGAAACTTTCACACTACACTTATTCATAAGAGTAAATTATAGATTCAAAACAAAAGTAAAGTAGTTGCCATATAAACAAATCGAATGAAGAAAAGTGAAGTAGTCAGTTTTCGTTCATTTCATTAAGAGTTTCATCTGTCAAATTGTACGAAATTATTCACTCTAATATGAAATGCTCATATTACAACAAACTGATGTTAATACATCTTGGTTCTTTTTTTGAATCATAAACAATAAACGAATAGAGAAGGATGAATGTTGTCATTTTTTGTTTGTGATAACCCTATGAGATAAATGACTTTTGACAAAATCATTTGGGTTGATCATTTCAGAGAACTACCCCCACTTTTCTTTAATGATACTGTAGAGAATGAGAAGATAATTAGGGACAATCGAATGTATTTAGGCACAAAATTACAGAATATCTCACTAAAATCTGACAAACATACGGTTAATTTGCAAACTATCAATCAATTGTCGCAATGTTGATTTTTCCTTCGGCAAATATTAGTCCATAGTCTCTGATTTCATTATTCATTCATTTTCATACCGATTGCGCTTCGTTTCCGTTCTTTCTTTATCAATTTTCTTCCAAAATCATTTTATGCCCGACCATCGCCATATACTACTTATGTGGTTATAAGTAATCCACACCACAATACTACTGTTATTCGGATAACACACACTTAGAAATCTGTAAAAACTTAGTTGTTTTAAAGTTATCTACGTTGAGATTAAGTGACAAGCGATGATCAACAAGCACACGATGACGTTACTTATTGTGGGGAACTTATCAGTAAAGCATTGCTAGAGCTTTAAAAGTAATGATGTTCTAGTGGAATTCAACTCCATGTTTAGTTATAATTTCTAATTGAATCTTGTCTAGTCAGTACTAATGTGTAGATCAACATCGTGGTGCCATTTGTTTGATACTGTATAGTTGAACGATATCAAAGAGGAAACATCACTTTCTTCAAGGTTCTGAGATATACCATGACAACGAGTATCAACTTCCATATAAACTTGATCCTAGATATCTTTTCGATTGTTTTCAAACACATTGCACCACGATATTGATTCATTGTCGACTAGACAGAACTAAACACTAACCGACACTGTTTTATACTCACTAGTCGATGAGTATAAACATTTAAACTGATTCAAAGAACATTCACCTATTATATTTATGACTAACACTTAAGACTGTAGAATCACTTTTTACAAACTTTATAGTATATTTAATACCAGATAGACAAAGTAGATGATTTCAGTAACTATGTACATAATGCGCAGATATTCGGGGCGTTTCCCCCTTTCTAAATAAAATTTGAAAAATTACAAAAAAAAGATTAAACTAATTGCCAGGTTTTTGAGTTTTTTTTTGAAAAAAAATTTCCTTTATTATTATTATCATCAATATAATCAGCTGTCTATCATTTTGTAGTGAGATTTGTGGGGGTGGGGTGGGGACAATCTGATAATGAATGAATAAGTCTAGTTCTATATGTATGTCAATATTTTTTTGTTTTTGGTTAGGGGTAATTTTAATGGGGGGTACGAATGAAGACCTCATCGCTACTATTCGAATTTTTGTCTATTTGTATCTGCGATAAAATTACATTTAAAGTATCTATTTAATTGTTATTACAATAGTAAAGATAATTGACGACTTATAAACAATTAGCTATGCATTCAACAATTCAAGTCGTCATTATCTTTATAGGTGTGGTTCATATAGTCAGTAGACTCTTTATAACACTAGGCATAGGATAGCAGTGTTGGCGACAAATTTCTAATCACTGATTGGCATCGTTTATTTTGATGACCAGAAAAAAAACTGTATGAATCTATTTTATGCATGAAAAGATGACCCGTTAAATGAGGTGTGAAAATACCGAAAATGATATATGAAGAAATAATTAGGTGGTCTTATTACTATCATTCCTATACTTACTTACTTACTTACACCTGATACTCCCAATGGAGAATAGGCCGCCGACCATCAGTCTCCAACACACTCTGTCCTGGGATCATTCCTATAATGGTAATAAAAAGTAAAAAAAAATAATTTTATTACTGTTCCCCACTATTTGTTCTCGGGTTTTTGAGAAGAGATTTTGCTGAAGGTAGTTAACAAGCTTTGTAACATATGGAACTCAAAACAACTCTCAACCAATTTCAAGGTCAGAATCTTTAATACGAACGTCAAGACAGTCCTACTGTATGGAGCTGAAAGTTGGAGAACTACTACGACCATCATCAGGAAGGTACAAGTATTTATAAATAGTTGTCTACGCAAAATACTCAACATCCATTTGCCGGATACTATCAGCAACGGAGTTTTATGGGAGAGGACAAACCAGCTTCCAAATGAAGTGGAAATTAGGAAAAGACGTTGGAAGTGGATCGGACATACATTTAGGAAATCACCAATGTGCATCACGACTCAATCCCTAACTTGGAATGGTGAAGGGAAGCGGAAAAGAGGAAAGCCAAAGAACACACTACTCCGGGAAATAGAGGAAGATATGAAAACAATGAATGTTAACTGGAAAGAACTGGAAAGGAACGCTTAGGACAGAGTTGGATGGAGAATGCTGGTGAGCGGCCTATGCTCCTTGACGAGGGGTAACAAGCGTAAGTAAGTAAGTAAGTAAGTAAGTTAACAAGCTTTGTGGTCAATCTTTGAAGCTCGTTCCTAAAATACTCATGGATAGATATTTAAAATCATGCAAACTCCTAGTAGAAGTTATATTATCACATATTAACCATTCATTTCATTCATATCTTTCTCCCTCTCATATATCATTGTAAAACGAGGTGAATGTACATTAGAATGCATGCACACAAGCATAAGCATAGAAGCTCTACAATAACTTATCTAACAGATATACTCTTTGATGAACAGGTTGTTCGAGTTGACCTAGTCCACAACTTGTGTTGTTAAACATGTTTCTAACTGAACGATTTGTATAGGTTCCTAATGTTTTTAAACGACATTTCATTAAATTCAAGATAGTTTATCTACTTCATTTATGTATGTATGTATGTATGTATGTATGTATGTATGTATGTATGTATGTATGTATGTAGTTACCGGGTTTTTTTCTGTACTTTTGATTTTGTCCTATTATGGGACTCCTCAGCCGTGCGCATCCATGATCCCGCACGCGAGCGAAATTTGAACCCAGGACCTACCAGTCTCGCGTCAGAGCAGTCTATCGGTTAAGTGCTGAGGAGTCCCATACTAAGATGAAACGGTCATCCAGTACTTCCAAGTTTTCGACAGTGGTCTAGCTTAGATCGATTCGTGAATCCAGTTGTGAAAATACTACAATCTTCACAAATCCCCCTATTGATAAATATTAGTAATAATAATAAATATTATTAATATGATCAAAATAATAATCGGGAAATGGGTTACAGAAAGATTCATTGATCTATAAAGTTCTGATCTTTACCAGTTTCGTTTAGTCGTTCCACTTTCCTTACAATCAAAAATGATTCCATCTAAATGTTTATTACTTTTTAGAAATATACACAGATCTAATAAGTAGTATTTATCGTGATGGAGCTACTTTTAACTATAAAGAGGGTGATAAGAATCTGGTCTTGTATTCCTTAACTCCTTTCACTTATCGTTTTCACATTTATCGTTCCTTATTTTTGTGATTCTACTTTTCACCCCATTCAGTTTTGTTCTTGTTGTTGATGGTGTAAAATATTTTTAATTACATTTATTTTCCTGTATCTCCACCCCACCCCCCAAACTTCTTCCCTCTTTTCTTTACAAATATTACTATGAGTATTATCATTATTATTATTACTATTAGTGGTAGTAGTAGTAGTAGGAGGAGGAGGAGGAGTGCTAGTAGTAGTAGTAGTAATAACATTGGTATTATGATTAAGACTACTTGACTCTTCTCAATTCTCCCTTATTCAATTTTTTTTTCAAATATCATTGTTTTAACTGTTTCATTAGGGTATAGAAAATTTTATTTTGTCTCTTACCCCTATAAACTTTCTTTGCTCAGATTGATTGGCATACCACATATGTATATATATACATACGTGTTTACACTTTCATTCAACTTTAATTTGGTGATGCATGAATAAGTGACAGATACTACTAACACTACTACTACTAGTAGTAGTAATGGCAGTAGAAGAAATTATTATTTTTTTCCATTTCATTGAATTTGCGTGTTTCTAATACTAAATTATAATGGTAATCATAATAATAAAGACTTCCATATGGTTTATTGTTTATGTGGCTGAATACATTTTCGTGCATTAACTTTCATGCATAGATGTTTGTGTATGGGTTTGTGGGTGTGTGTGTGTGTGTGTGAACTTTCATATGAGATGGATAAGTTCTTAACTAAAAACAGATGGATAGATGGTTAGATGAATAAGAATAAGAATAGTCAAGTTTAAGGTTTATTAAGATTTATTAGAAATATACACAGATCTAATAAGTAGTATTTATCGTGATGGAGCTACTTTTAACTATAAAGAGGGTGATAAGAATCTGGTCTTGTATTCCTTAACTCCTTTCACTTATCGTTTTCACATTTATCGTTCCTTATTTTTGTGATTCTACTTTTCACCCCATTCAGTTTTGTTCTTGTTGTTGATGGTGTAAAATATTTTTAATTACATTTATTTTCCTGTATCTCCACCCCACCCCCCAAACTTCTTCCCTCTTTTCTTTACAAATATTACTATGAGTATTATCATTATTATTATTACTATTAGTGGTAGTAGTAGTAGTAGGAGGAGGAGGAGGAGTGCTAGTAGTAGTAGTAGTAATAACATTGGTATTATGATTAAGACTACTTGACTCTTCTCAATTCTCCCTTATTCAATTTTTTTTTCAAATATCATTGTTTTAACTGTTTCATTAGGGTATAGAAAATTTTATTTTGTCTCTTACCCCTATAAACTTTCTTTGCTCAGATTGATTGGCATACCACATATGTATATATATACATACGTGTTTACACTTTCATTCAACTTTAATTTGGTGATGCATGAATAAGTGACAGATACTACTAACACTACTACTACTAGTAGTAGTAATGGCAGTAGAAGAAATTATTATTTTTTTCCATTTTTTTCCATTTCATTGAATTTGCGTGTTTCTAATACTAAATTATAATGGTAATCATAATAATAAAGACTTCCATATGGTTTATTGTTTATGTGGCTGAATACATTTTCGTGCATTAACTTTCATGCATAGATGTTTGTGTATGGGTTTGTGGGTGTGTGTGTGTGTGTGTGAACTTTCATATGAGATGGATAAGTCTAAAACTAAAAACAGATGGATAGATGGGTTAGATGCATAGCGAATAAGTAATAGTCAAGTTCTAAGGTTTATTTAAGGATTTATTATTATAAGAAAATGAGATCAGGCATTCTGGTATTTTAGAGAATGAAAAGAAAATTCGAGTCAAAACAACATTCCTAATAATAATAATAATAATAATAATAATAAAAAGTAATCGTAATAGTAGTAGTAAACAACGTTAATAGGGAATGAGTCAGGACCCTGTGAACGATTAACTTCTAGACCAATGAGATGGCATCCAACGGTGTGAATATCTAACTTCCATTGATTCATGAATGGCTAAGAAACCATTCATCCATTGTCTGAAGTAGATAAATGCCTCTACTCGACACGTATTTGACTCCACGACTTCACGACTTCTCACCAGAGTCCAATCAGTGTCAGGTAGAGACAGGTATCTACTTTAGACAGTGATGAATGGTCGCGCAATTTCGTGGATTGGTTGAAGTAACACATTAACACCATTAGATTCTGGCTCAGTGATCCGGAGATTAGGAGTTCACACGTACTAACTACAAAAGCATAAGATTTTATGGAGTAGAAACAAGAAGAATAGAGTGAATAAATAGGCGCATGTTACTTGTAATACAATTTCTCTAATTCTAATCTGAGAATTTTTCTTTTGGGACCAATGGTCATAAAAATTGCAGTGATAAGAATATATTTCGATCAACTAGTACAGATCGGTTTACACAAACATTCATTCACTCATTGAGTCTTGTGATAGTTTAACATACTAAACTAACTCATCAAATGTGAGTGATTGTCATGCTAAATTGCAAATTAAGTGAAGTTAGAACAGTATACCACTGGATAACAACCCAATGGTTGCAAAGCTTAAGAACATGTCATGGGACCTGGAGATTCTGGGAGTTTTGCCAGTGCGTACTATTGATTATTTCCATAATATGTTGAATTAACTCTGCTGTAGTCTCTAGCTCAGTAACTAGGATCAATCAGTGACGAATATCACCAACGAAACGAAATACTCGAGACAACATTATCGTAGAAACCATAAATTTTCATGATACAATTACTTATACTCTGGTTTCTCTGTAAAACCAAATTCAGTCTTATGACATTTTGTCATGAGTGATTTTTATCATTAAAGGGATTTGTGGAGATTGTATTATTCCTAACAGTTGAATTCACAAGTCGATCTACGCTAGACTGCCACTGAAAACCTGAAAGCACTGGACGATCGTCTCTTCCTAACATGAAGCTCCTCAGCAGTTCTGGATCCGAGTCTTGCTTGCGGGATCTTAGATGCTCACTTCTGACGAGTCTCATATTAGGACGAAATAGTTGTCCAGTGTTTTCAAGTTTTCAACAGTGATCTACCTTTCATCGACTGTTGAATTCAACTATTAAAAAACAGTTCATGATTTTCATTAGATTTTGTTTGTTTTTTCAGGTGAGTCAATAAAAAATATGTGGATTATTTTCTTATTGCTGTTGTTGGCAATCAGTATTTTACCCCCCAAAAATGATTTTGTTCATGGAAACAATCGTCATATTCAACAATCCAAATGGAATATAAATAGACAACATCAAAGTCTTAACATTCATAATGTTCCTGATCATTTCAATTCAATTCAACGAATTAAACGATCCAAATCCCAAGATCTTAAAGATTATCATTCAACTGATAATAATAAAGATCCTAGTAACTCCAATGATAAGAATGATCATGATAATCATCAAGATGATCGTAAAAATGTTGATCATGTTGTAAGCGCTGTGAATAATGAACATTTAATCAATTCTAATAGTAAACTATCTAGTTCATCTAATTATCATCCATTAAGTTCTAGTCAGTCATTACATAATCCATTGGATAATGATAAAGTACTTAGACCAGAGAAATGTATACCAATTGAAATACCATTATGTAAAAATATTGGTTATAATTTAACTTATTTACCAAATGCATTTAATCATGAAACACAAGAAGAAGCTGGTTTAGAAGTAAGTTTCTTTTTAAATTGTTATCATATTTTCATAGTTGAAAGAGTAAGTCAATTGAAGCTAGACCACCAGGGAAAATCTGGAAGTACTGGACGGTCGTTACGTCCTATTGTGGGACTCCTAAGCAGTGCAAACCCACGATTCCGCCTCGCAAGATTCGAACTCAGGACCTATCAGTTTCGCGCACGAGCGCTTAACCTCTAGACCAGTGAATCGGCATCCAACAGCGTTAATGTCTAACTTCTTATTTGTTCCCAACTTGAAGATTTTAATAATAACAATATGTAACATATTAACTGATGAATCCTTGATGGTTAGGAAATTTTTGAAAAACAACTGATTCATCCTTCGATTGTGTAATAAGAAGACGATGATTATCAGTACCATGTGATGATATATTAGTGCAATACATTTCGAATCAATCTGAACACACATAAGATAATTGTTAAGAACATTTATATATAAAAATAAAAGGTCAACTAGATTGGGGGTAAGAGTAGACAAGGATAATAATAATAATAATAGTAATAATAATAATAATAATGATAATAATAATAATAATATGAAAACAATTTGAAATATCCACAAAAGCCCTTCTGATTATAATCATATGCTCACTAGTGACTGACTTCAAGATACGTGTCCTGGAGTTCTAGTGGGAAGCAGTGACCAGTGGATTTCAACCAGGTCTTTTGGAAGATATTAACTCATTGAAGACAATGCTGAACGGTTGCTCAACTTCATGGATTGGTTGAAGCTAGACATTAACATCGTTTGATACCGGCTCAGTGATCCAATGGTTAAGCGTTTGCGCGCGAGACTGATAGGTCCTGAGTTCGAATCTTGCGAGTGCGGGATCGTAGATTCGCACTGCTGAGGAGTCCCATAATACGACAAAACGGCCATCCAGTGCTTCCAGGTTTTCCATGGTTGTCTAGCTTCAATTGATTCATGATTTCAACTAGAAAAAAAAACAGCTCAATATTCCCCGTACTTTCTTTTTGCTGAAAATTGTCTTAGAAAAACAAGAACAGTTAACTATGGGTAAAATAACAAAATAACAAAACAACAAAACAATACAATCCATTTAGTTATGATGGAAAAATAGTATTTCAGGTATATATTCCGTCCAAATAATCAATATTAATCGTCACATGATAATAGAATCATTCAAGATAGTATTGGATGAATTACAGATGAAATCGCCACAGAAATTAGTCATATACAAATGTACGATAGCTGTTGATAGCTGTCATAAGAGATTAATATCAATGTTAACTTAAAATGTCAACAGGAAATGAAACACTATAAAACCAAAAAACAATGATAGACAACAACACCACACACTTTACATTTTCTCTCTCTCTATCCTTCTAATAATGATAGTCATAATGGTCTTATTAGTAGTGTTGTTAGTAGTAGTAATAGTACACTTAAAAAGTTA
The DNA here is from genome assembly GCF_000237925.1 of Schistosoma mansoni. NCBI lineage: Eukaryota > Metazoa > Platyhelminthes > Trematoda > Strigeidida > Schistosomatidae > Schistosoma > Schistosoma mansoni. The sequence continues at coordinate 1,058,788 of NW_017385989.1, read as the reverse complement.
AAAAAACAAAGAAAGTTAAGAAGAATAAGGAACAAGCTTTGTTTATTGACTGGAAAAAAATGTCATTCATGAGTGACACAAAGATAGAAAGTTTACCCATTTATATTACTGACCTAATAGTGACCTAGAAATGTATCGATTAAGAATCAAATATATCTATTTCTATAGGAGTTTCATTGTTCACTTCATGATGACTATATTTTATGGAAATTAATAGTTGTATGTTGTTCGGTCGCGGCCCAAATAGCTCAGTGGTAACGTCTCTGACTGTGAAGCTGAGTAACATGGGATCGAATCCGTCATGGAGCACCAGTTCCATTAAGATTACAGGTACACCTTGCTGATGAGTGCCAAGTAGCACAAGACCCGAGTCTAGGGTTTCCTGTTGACTACCTCTAACCACCATCTTATCTCAACATAGTGCACACAGTGTCGAGTCACCTAGACTAGTGACCACATTGCAACTTGATCGATAGCATTCAATCAGTACTAAGAAGCACTTGACACACATGACATTGATCATTATCCAGTGATCAATCAATTAGGAGAATAAGTGTCTTTGAAGTATTACATTTTTTATGATGATAATCAAATCTATGCAAGTTAGTCGTATTTAGGACCATAAAAATATAGAATGGAAACCGATTTTGATAGAGTTTTGTTCTTTGAGCTGGATGGTTTGGTCGTGGAGTTTTCATCGTTCTTCTGAACGACATCATTAGCACAAACTTCGGGTAGAAATGAAGTGTTTGAATTTCTCTACATATGGTTCACAGCTTTTCCTGTGTACACCTCGATGTTGATTGGTTCTTGTTGACCTTAAATTTGTCATTGTTTACTTCTTTGTTTCGGTTGCTCCCCGATCAAAATCCTTCACCTGAGCTACAAATCTTCACCATCTGAAAACCGATTTATTATTCATCAGATGATACTAATTCCTTTTAAAGAATTTTGCAGAAAATTTAATGGTGGATGAGATTAAGCCACAGTCAGCTAGGATGTATTAAATAATTAAAATTGTCATACATGCACTCTGTTTTAGATAAATCTGTTTTTTTCAGGGATCTAAAAGTAAGGAATTACAAAAAGGAGTTCTAGTGAGGAACCATCACTAGCTGAGTTTACTCATATCTAGTGTGAAGCATTTGTCGTTTAAATTATATTGAACGATGATACCATGAACTGATTCAAGATAGAAATGTCAATCTTTGGGCACTCGGATGCTCAGTGGTTTGAATGTTAAACGCCATCCACGGAACTTCAAAGTCATAGGTTCAGTCAATGATGAACTAGAGGATGTTCACTAATAGGAAGTACCATACTAAAGTGAAAAAGTTGTCCAGCACTCCTTAGTTTCTGCTGGTTTTCTAATTTATACCATCCAGTGATGGAACATAAAAGACTTAACAATCTCTACAGATCCCTATTCTTAAGTGATACGTGAAAACAATTTTTAGGCTTTTGTTTATTGAGTGAGCACAAATCATTCATAAAAGAGTCAGGAATTATTAGTTATCAACCAAATAGAAAGTTGTTAATCAGTAAAAGAGAGAATCAGGTATTATCTACTTTCATTTGTCAGTCAGTCAACGTCATTTTCATTTATTATTCTATATACTAAAAAATAGTCTTAAATATCATCAATTAGTCAGTCAGCTACAACGTAGGACCAAGCACATATATGCATCGGTCCAAGTTGCCATACCTCATTAGCACAACAAGATGAACACCAAATTCATAGGAGTAGACAATTTAGTGGTGGTAATATGTAAAAGAAAGATTGGATATAAGGATATAGGAAGAAAGATAGATATGAAGTGGTTTTAATCTCATAGTTTAAAGGAAGACGAACAGAGCATACACCTACGCTATTGTGATCGACTCTGAGCCATGTCACCCATGTCATCATATCATTCATATAATAGGTTCTGTAATCCATAAACACTGGTCTTGAGTGCTTTTAGAGGTATGGTAGCAGTTATCACTTCCCGGTTTCCCACACCGTGGAAGGGTTCTTCTAGAGGTATCTGAAAAGGAAATTGGGTTAGAAGTGGTCTTAATGACCTGATAGCGCGACCGCTTGAGGTCGGTCACACACGATCTTTTTGTGGGTAGTTTATGTGTTAGCTCCGTACTTGTTGGGACCTTACCACCGGAGACGGATATCCGTGGAATAAGGCGAGGTGTGCATTTTTAGGGTCGACCTTTTCTAAACACACTCTTCCTTGTGGGAAGGCAGCATCGCTGTTATGCTGGTTGTTTGAAGGAAACACCTTACTGCTGTCACACTTCTGTACAGTCGGCATTACGACTTTGCCTTCGGACCTTGGGATTGCTGCTTTTAGTCTTACCGCTCTTCAACCGACCTGTCTGACATGGTAGGACCTTGAGGAACGATTGTTCCAGCCGGTATAGCTCGATTGGTTCATCACGATAGGCAATCCCGACCACCACGTCAAGGGAGCAGCAACGGTCGGGAATCCATAAACTCATAGACAATATTCGTACAAGCTTGAATATGTTGACGTTCAGTGGTTAAAAACGTCATTATTTATATATTTAGAAACTTTTCTAGAAATTCAATATAATCTGACCTCAATTCCCATTAGAGTTTAACATCATTTCTAGAACCACTGGGAATACGAAACTGTTGGACAGATAATTCATTCCCATTTGAGATTGAACAGTAAAGTATATTCCCAACCTCACACAAGATTTAAGTATAAAACTTTCCGACCATTGATTATTCCCGATACTTCCAATAATCTACATTTTCAACTTTGGTTTACCTGGTAGAGTAAGACATGAATATGACAAATGAAACCTACTAGTCTTTGAGTTATGTAACGATTACCTAGAAGCACCGTTTTACGAAATCTCAAAGGCAACATTGTAGTATTTATCATTGTTATATCTCATCGTTAATTTGTTATAACTAGTCGTCGTGTTTTGGGTTTAATAAATCTTCACTTGTACCAGTCTTAGAGTTCTTACTTCGCATAGTAACTGGCGGCCTGCTTAAGCATCTAGGCTACCTGTTCCTGTCATCTATATATTTCAACAACTTATCTAATTTTTTTTTAATACATCATTATGGCTATTAATCGTATAACCTATTCAGGTGAGTTTCTGAAAAGTGTACAACCTTTCTCTGTAAAGGTTACAAAACACCTAATCAGAGATATCATGGTTGCTTGTAATATACACCGAAGAGAATGTACATTATTCAGATGTCGATTGACTGGACTGCTAAATTCTAACTGGCAATCACTCAATCTTTATCGTCAGGATCGATCAAGAAGTAAGAAACAGAAACTTGTTGAAATACTTTGCTCTGAGAATTCTATATTGTACCAAAAATCTAATAAAGCTAAAAAGCTAATAATAATAATAGTGGGAATTGCAGTGGTTTCTTGTTTTTAGGTATAAGTCATAAGCGATTCTGACATAACAATTAACGACCAGATCTAACAATCATAGACTGTTTGTAAGCAAAGATGGATAGTGACTAGCAGTGGAATCCAGGACGCGCGTTTCGTCCTATTTAGGGCTCGTCAGCCTGTGAGTTAAGACAATATCGAGGCAATACGCACAGTATGCACATGTGCCAGTAAGAGACTGACCCGTTGCAGTCCTAGCACATCAATTGGAAGATTCATTCAAACAAACAATACTAATTGAATTTAACTCATGTTTGTATTGAAAATATCCTTCAAGTAGTGGATATAGTTCTTATTTCGTAAGCTTTTCATTTCAACAATCTCATTTATTTGGGTACATACTGTCAGTAAAATGATTAGTCTGATAAAAAACAGAGCAATTAATAATGGTAGTGTAATGAACGAGAACACAGGTGGGGACAACTAAATGTATTCTGACATATTACAGAATATCTAGGTAAAATCTCAGAACCATACAGTAAATACTTCATATGCAAACTGTCTATCAATTGTCTCAGACTCTAATTGTTCCTTCATTTCCGCCACTAATCACTATCTGTTTTCCTTCTCTTTTTTCTTCGATCTTCTTAATCTACTTTGTCGCCAGGTATTTCATATTTGATTGATGATACCATACTACTTATATCTGTCGACATCAACAGCACACACACACACACAAGTAGTCTGTAGAGTTTTTCGATAAAAAAAGAACAATGAACAAGATTGATCAGCCTAATCTCTGTCAGCTGACAAGAAGAAAAAACGATTATTGATTCCATTATTTATTCGATCAGTTCAATAAAATGACATCATTGATATACAGTCATAATTGAAAAGAGACATAACATCATCCGACAGTTGATATTCTTAGTCTAATAATACGGTTGGTTGTATATGAAACGACATAATGTACATTCTTTAGTAAAGATAGGTGTTTACCTAGTAACTGCATTTCGAATATGCAAAGCAACACTTAGAATAGATTAGGAAGAATTAGTACTTTTCTGGATGGTAATTGGAGATAGCCGGAAACATAATGGAATTATGTCTAGTTGCATGTAAAGAAAAATATGGACATATATTTATTGTTGACTGAAATTTTGTCATCGTTAACATGAAAAAATACTTCTTTGCTATGATGAAGTATTTCCGATTTAGTATTGAGATAAGATGGTGATCGGAGGTGGTCAACAGCGAAACCCTAGATCCGGATTTTGTGATACTTGACGGATCAGATGCTGTGTCACCCAGCTTCACAGTCAGAGACGTTAACATTGAGGTATCTGGGCTTCGACCGACCTCCTGTAGGATTGAGATGTAATCACAATTCATTGATCACTGGGTGGTAATCAGTGTCACGTGTGTCAAGTGCTTCTTAGTGCAGATCGAATACTATCGATCAAGTTGTAATGTGGTCACTAGTCTAGGTGACTCAACACTGCATGCACTATGTTGAGATAAGATGGTGGTTAGAGGTGGTTAACTGGAAACCCTAGACTCGGGTCTTGTGCTACTTGGCACTCGTCAGTAAGGTGTACCTGTAATCCTGGGGAATATTGTAAAGGGTATTGTGAAATGTTAATTGAACATTGAATTCATCTATAACCTCGATGAATATATAAATTGAGGTAGAGCATATTCATCATATACTGGGACTGATTGATTTGTGTGTTTTACTTTTTCTTAACTTTAAAATGCATAATTCACAATTATTCATTTTTACTACCCATTAATGTCGACCAGAGAATAATCGTCATTTAGTGAAGAATGTATTAGCTTAATCATTCATATATTGAAGCTTATCATTAATGTGGATATAAAACTGTACATGGTGAATGTGATATAATAATTCAACTATTGATTATGTAATAAATGAATTTAGACTTCAGGTAGATGCAAACTACTTGGTTGTGGTCCGCGCGACTATCGTAACCAATGGTTGGAGACTCTAGGTCACATGACTCAGAATAGATCACAATGACGCCGGTGTATACACTCTTTCTTTTCCCTTAAACCCTGAGATTAAAATTGCTTCATATCTGTCTTTCTTCCTGTACTATATCCTTATATCCAACCTTTCTTTTATATACTACCACCACTAAATTAACTACTTCCGGTGTTCATCTTGTTGTGCTAATGAGGTGTGGCGACTTGGACCAATACATATATGTGCCTAGTCCTACGTTGTAGCTGACTGACTCACTGACTCAGGTTTGAAACTCCTTCTTCTTGATATTTTTATTGCATGCAATTTAACTGACTAGTTAACTGACTGTTTCTATAGATCTCTTCATTATTTTGATGTGATTGAACAAGTTGACGTCTAAGAAGTAGTAGGAAAGTGTTCTTTTTATATTTGATGATGGTGGATGGGCACTGTTGAGGAGTCCCATGATAGGACGAAACGGCTGTCCAGTGCTTCCAGGTTTTCCATGGTGGTCTGGCTTCAATTGACTCACTCTTTCAACTATTCAATTATATTTGATTGCCAATCATTAACCAATGACATATGAGATAGTCTCAATTGGTTGGATGACATTTAGGACTGCAGTTGATCAATATCTTTTGAGCATATGTACATCTTGTACAGATTAGCCTTCATGTTTTCATGATGTCAAAGAGATTATGAACAGAGATGGATGATAGCTAGTACTGAAGTATACCTAACTCTTAAATGATTGATTACATTGTAAAGATTTTGATGTTCAATATAATATACATATATACAATTCAATATTTATTTCTATAGTCTTAAAAGTCAATCAGATAAATAATTAGATTAGTCTAGTCAGGAAGACAATACAATAATAAATAGATTGACAAGGGGAATCCAATCCACTTAACTAACTAACTCACTAACTAACTAACATTACGTCAAGTGGTATCATTCAACTTAAAATTACCGGGTACAAATACATTTATTTTTGTTGTTGTTGTTGTTGTTGATGTGTAATATGTAAATTGAAATGTTAGAGGAAGGTAAAAAAATTATTATTATTGTTACTATTACTACTACTACTACTACCACCACTAGTAGTAGTAGTAGTACTAGTAGTAGTAGTAGTAGTAGGAGGAGGAGGAGGAGGAGGAGGAGGAGGAGTTATAGTAGTCTCATTCAACATCTTCATTGATACTCGTTGTATCTATTTACTTATTTATATACAAAGTTAAAAAGGAATTGAATTTTATGTCTATACGTCATAACGGATCTACTACTACCACTAGTACTAGTAGTAGTAATGGTAAAAACGGAAATACTTAAATTCTAATTCAATTTAATTTTATGCTAAAAAGGTTGATTGACAACTGTAATAGATGAAGTATTAGTTGAAATCATTCATCTTAGTATCTGTGTTATTGTCGTTTCTTTTCTTTACTTTACTTTTCTTTTTTTTTCTTCTTCTTCTATTAACAAAAGGTTTCATAAACAAATGTTGTGTAAGATTAATCATAATGAGAATACATTTATAATATATATATGTATGTAGTAATGTAATGAACAAAGACTTGGGTGGAGACAATCAATATATTGGTTAGTGGGAAACTAAAAAGTACCCTTTTTTTTTAAAAAAAAATATGAAAACTATACATTAAAATACATAATTTTTTTGAGTTTTGTTCTCTGAGCTGGATGGTTTAGTCGTGGAGCTTTCATCGTCCTTCTGAACGACATCATCACACCCGAAGTTCGTTCTGATCATGTCATTCAAAAGGACGATGAAAGCTCTACGACCACACCATCCAGTTCAGAGAACAAAACTACATCAAAATAACCCAACTAAGCTACAAATCTTCTCTACCACATATATAATTTGTACATCTTCCATCAGTTATCCTTGACATACTTCATGTTTCTTTCAATTCTATTGTTATTTTGATAACTCTTTGTTATTCTACCTGTTGTTTTTAATCTAACTTTCTATTGGCAGACATTCTATTGCCAAAAGGTACTACATACTACTTATATTTGTCAATATAAGTAGTATCCACCAGTGTACTATTCAAATTTAAACATTTATATCTATCTAATTGTGGATTCGTTTTTTCTCAATATAGACTGTTTGGTATCCTGATAAGTTGTTGTCACCCTTTCATATTGTCAATGATAAAAGAGAATATCAGTGAACATGAATGAATTCATGGAATTATTAAACTTTAAAAAGGTTTTATCCTGTTTACTGGGTAGATTGTAATGGGTACAGTGTTTCTGTGGGAATAAGTTAGGCAGTATAATTTCTAGTCTAGCACACTCCAATGAAGTTTACGATCTATTTAACTTTTTCCCCATTTCATTGCCTAAAATTGGTTTCTACCCATTTTTGAGGTGGTAGAAAAGATTTGTAGCTTAGGTGGATTATTTTGGTGAAATTTTGTTCTATTATCTGGATGGTTTGGTTGTAGAGCTTCCATTGTTATTCTAAACGATATGATCAGCATAAAATTCAGATAGAAGTGAAGTGTTGGAATTCCTCCATATATGACTCACATCTTGTCTTGTTGATCTTGATTAGTTATTGTTGACCTTTAACCTGTCATTGTTTACTTCTTTATTTTCATAGCATCTCCCCTTGATTTGATTATTAGTCCTATATTTGTCTATAACTTTCGTTCATATTTCCACTTCTACCTGAAGTTTGCGCTGATGATGTCGTTCAGAATACCGATGAAAGCACAGTGACCAAACCATTCAGCTCCACCTAAATCTACCCTTTTTTGGTTAAATATTGGGTAGATAAGGTGGTTTTTCTTAGGCTCCATTAATCTACTCTTAAAAAATTTATGGATTAAGACGTTTAAGAGTTTCCATTATCCCACCGTGAGTTATATCAGCACAAAGAACAAAAAAAGTAATAGTTAGCCTCTGTTATCATATGGACTCCTTGAGACAAGGCCTTTATATATTGTCTATAACCCTTATATAAGTAGCTTCATACCGATTAGGTAAATTCGTGTTTATGTAGATTCAGTAGCTTAGTGAATAGTAGATTGGTTTTTAAAGTAATATGTATTGAATTTTGAGTCTCAGTGTGAACATCAACGCTGAAATATCGATACGTTCAACTGCTGTATCCAATGTAGAGAAAAGAAAATGTCTATTCTAGATCCTATTGTCACTTATTATCAAAAACGTAGTTTTAACAATCTTTAAGCAAGCGATACAGTTCAGTTGCTATGGCGTTTTTAAATGTAAATTGTGCTACGTTTCACCCTGTTTGTTATTACAAATGGTTTGTGAAGTTCATTCATTCATAGTTAGATAAGAATTATTTCAGAAGGGGTTTTGCAGAGATTTAGTATTTTCATAGTTGAAAGCATGAGTCAATTGAAGCTAGACTACCAGGAAAAACCTGGAAGCACTGGACGGCTGTTTCATCCTATTGTGGGACTTCTCAGCAGTGCTCACCCACGATCCCTACTAGCAAGATTCGAACCTAGAAACTATCAGTCTCGCGCCAGAGCACTTAATCGACAGACTATGGTGTTAATGTCTAACTTCAACAAATCTACGAAGTTGAGCAACCGTTCACCCATTGTTTTCAGTGAGTTCCTATGTCACAACAGACGTGGTTTGAACTCCACTAGTCAATACTTCTCACTAGAACTCCAGGATTTACCTCTGTATGTCAGTCACTAGTGAGCATATGATTATCATTATTATCAGAAGATGTTTTGTGGAGATTTAGTATTTTCATAGTTGAAAACGTGAGTCCCACAATTAGACGAAACGGCCATCCAGTGTTTCCAGATTTTCCCTGGAGGTCTAGCTTCAATTGACTTACGCTTTTAACTATAAGAATTATTTACAATAAATGATTAATGAAGTATGTATCTATAGGAAAAGTATAAAATAGTACCTTCTTTTTTTCTTTTTTTGTTTTTTGTTTTACCCCCCCCCTATTCATTGAATAGGTAAATTTACATACACAATGAATGATGAAAATAGAATGGAACATTCTTCTTGTTTCTTGTACATAGTTGATCACCTGGAGTGTTAACATAATCAACTAAGGAACTTTTTTTTATAACTAATCTATCTGATAAATAATTAAGTAGTATGTTAATAATTTAAACTATCTATCTATCTATCCTTTGCATGGATGGACAATAAATAATACATTACAGTGTAGAAAAGTGTATAGAGGAAAAGAAAATTAAGGTAGCAAATACATGTTTCCTTACCTCATACACATTGTGACTTTTGTAATGATAATCATTATGATTATTACCGCTATACACCCTTAATTACTTACGCCTGTAACCACTTTTAGAGGAGTGTGGTTCACTCACCAGGATTCTTTATTGAACTCTGTCTTGGACAATTCTTACCAGTTGTTACCAGTTGCTATTCCTCTGTTCTTTTCTTAAATGATTATCCTCTCCCCCACTATGAATTAATTGTATATATATATACATGTATATATATATATACATACGGTCTATTAATGGATATAAAAATTTAATTATCATCGTAAAAAAGGATTAATTGTACATACTTTAGTTATGTATGAAGCTACAAATCTTCTCCACCACCCCGAATAAAGAACGGAAAGAGATATAAAAAAAAGAAAAGAAAAGAAGAAGCATGAGGGGAATAACAACAACAACAACAAGAACAAGAAATAGGAGTCGGTTAGTTATTAGTTTGAAAAAGAGGATTAAAGCGGGAAAATCAGCATGTTGCCGATTAAAACAATAATAATAATGTAATGTGTGCCATTAGTATCTGATGTAACATACTGTTTATTATGAATAGTATTACATTTTATGATTATGAAAGTGTTGATGGAGGATGATTGTAAATAAATTCGAAATGTCAATCAACTCTTATGAATGATGATATTTTACATTATAAGAAAGTTAACATTTTGATGGGGAGAGTCAGATCTCCTTGAAATTCTCCCACATTTCGATGCTTATACAGCCACTTTCAGGGAGGTCCTATTCACTGCCTTCTCGCGGCATTACTGTTGTTTACGAAAAGTGAATGTCCGACGCATTAACCGGGTAGGTGGACACAAAGAGTCCACCTAGGGGAATTGGAAAACCCTGATTCCAAACCAATAGTGAGCTTGGGCTTCAGGATCTTGAAGGAGCAAATGGTGTATGAATCAATTGTTGGTCACCGGCTACCATGGGACTGCATCTTCCGACGTTGCTCCAGTGCCTTGTGGATCAGACCTTTAAGTCGAAGGCTCCGGGTGTGGTCCCTTAAGAAAACCACCTACTTCAGTTTGGGCACCCGTACAGTATGATAGCCTACAAACAAATGAAGTGATTTGTGTGGAGCATATGTATTCGGCGCCTCTTTGTACCGAAATTTGTATGTCCAAATAAATAAATAAATTATAAATTTCAAATCATTCACTCATTGAATGATGAGTTGGTGTTCGAGTCGAGTAGTACACGTGTTAAGTTTCAGTATGACTGTCAGTATTACGATTTAAGTAAATCAAGCTGCCTAGTCTAAAATAGAAAAAATCGATGTGTCCCGGATTTCATTGCTAGCTCAAACTTGATTCTTTTTAAAAAAATAGTCAAGACCTAAGGTAATCCACTATGCCAATAACAAGGAAACTGAAAACTTTACTAAACAAAACTAACATTTCCTCATTGTAAGCAAAGATGGATAGTGGCTAACAGTGGAATCCAGGACGCACGTTTCGTCCTATTTGGGACTCGTCAGCTGGATGTATCTGCATCTCAGAGTTGATGTTTACTCTGGGACTCGAACCCAGTACCTTTCGCTTCAAACACCATCGCGTTATCCACTGATAGCCAAGTAATACTAAGTGAATTTAATATTTCCTCAGTTGATGCGTAGAAATCAGTTAGGTAAATTAGTTGTTCAAATGGTCTGATTTTGATTTAAAGTTTCAATTTTCATTAAACTTATGTTAAATTATCTTAATCATTGTCCTTTTTATACAGTTAGTCATAATCAAACCATTTACATTGGTTTGAGGGGATCAAGATTGTTTAAGATACCACTGGAAAAGAGGGATTAAAACTAGTTTCTCATTTAAGATGTTTTTCAACAGTTTACAGTCTTGAGCAATTACAATATTGGAATATCTTGGCCTATTGACAGATTATCATTCATAATAATAATGGAAGATGTGAGTGCAATATCATGGGTTGGTTGAAGTAAGATCTGCATATCGTTGAATGTCGGCTCAGCGCTCTAGAGATTGAGAGTTCCCACTTCAAACTACCGTTCCTGTGTTCGATTCCCGGTTTGCAAGGTCATGGTTGGACACTGTCGAGAAGTTCAGCATTAGGACGAAACGTCTGTTCAGTGCTTCTAGGTTTCTAATGATGGTCTAATTTAGGTCGATTCATGATTTGGACAAAACTTTTAAGATGATAGAGAACCAAGAAATATATCATAAACTTTTAACTTCATCATTATCAAAGGCTTTTATTACATTAGTATTTGTATAGTTGACTGTATAGGTCCTGGGTTCGAATCTCGAGAGGTGAGGTCGTGGGTGTGCACTGCTGAGGAGTCCCAAAATGGAACGAAACGGTCATCCAGTGCTTCCAGGTTTTTCTTGGTGGTCTAGCTTCAATTGAATCATGATCTCAACTCTATAAAATTACTAAAATCTCCACCAAACCCTTTCTGATATTAATATTATTATTATTAGTAGTAATATATTAATTTATGCAATATGTAGAAGTAATTGGGAGATATTTCAATTTAATTTACCGCCTTATTCACTTCACATCTATGCATAACTAACTACTGATTAAACATACTACTTAACGAATGGTTAATAATTAATCATAATTATTATTAATAATGAACTATGACTATTTATTAGACCAATTTATTGTTGTATCATCACAATAGGTGTATAGACATAGTTACTCTTAGTTAATAATCTTTCTTTATTAAAAACACGCAACAACTTAGCAGGGGTCATAAGATGATAGTTAAGCATAAGGTAAGAGATAAAATAGAGGGTCTCATTGTTGAAGGTGGGTAAGAGGGTGAGAATTAGAAGAAAAAAAAGTGAAAAAAATGCATTGAATGCACCCGATACATACATTCACACATACAACCACACATGCACACATGCATACAAACACTATGTACATATGTACAAGTATATATGTATGTGCATAAATTATAGTGTCTCCCACTTATAGGATGAGTGACATTTAAGTTAGTACGTGATTTTTTAGCCATCAATTATCACTATTTATAAATAATAACCAGCATTCCAAGTAAATATGATTAAATCAAGAAGGGAAGCAATGTTGTTGTACACAGCAGGCTCCTTCAAAATGACCTCAACTATATATATATATATATATAGATATAATACCAATCTCTGGACAGTACAAAATTAATCACTAGTTTAGTATCACAGCAGGTTTTAAAGTAATTCTGAAAAGAAGATAAAGTAGTAAGGCGAAGTAGAATAAGATGGATAAAAGTAATTATAATTTAAAATTGAAAAGATATTTAATGATAGAATAGATTCCATAAAATTAAATGATTAAGTCTTAATTTACTTACTTAAGTCTGTTACTCCCAGTGGAGCATAGGCTGACAATCAGCAATCTACAATCCACTTACACTGTCATGCGCCTTCCCTTCTAGTTCTATCCAGTTTTTGTTCATTCTTCTCATGTCTGTCTCCATTTCTCGAAGTAATGTATTCTTTGGTCTTCCTCTTCTCCTTTGGCTTTCAGGATTCCATGTGAGGGCTTGAAGGTCAAAGGAGAAGAGGAAGACCAAAGAACACACTACTCATAACAAATTCTTTACTTATCATTCTATTTTCATATAAGACGAATCCTTAAGTAATAACTCAACTGTTACCTTGATTTATAAATTTCAACATCTAAGAATTCCCACAATAGGACGAAACGGCCGTTCAGTGCTTCCAATTTTTCCCTGGTGGTCTAGCTTCAATTGATTCATGATTTCAACTATGATCTAACAATTCACTAATAAAAGTGGTTTGAAAAGTATGTTAACTGAAATAACTGAGTGTCATTTGATAATGAAAATCTGAATGTATTACATTGATAAGATGAAGATTATACAACAATATTACTTCAAGAGATAATTAAGTATTGAATTAAAAATTTGGTGGAAGTAGTCCAAAATGACAATGTTGACAATTACAATCATGTTCTATTAGAAAGCAAGGAATAATGTCCGGTCAAAATGGTAGCAATGATTATGGTTTCATGATGTAGTATAGGCTGCTCACAGATACAATCTAAGTGAGGCCCGGTGTCAACCAAGGATGTCTGCTCTCACCATTTCTTTTTCTTCTGGTAATAGACTGGACTATGAAGATCTTTATATCACAGCAGAAGCAGGGAATACAATGGATAGCTTGCATGCAGGTAGGAGATTTGGATTTCGCAAACGACCTAGTTATTCTATCCCACACTTACACCAACAAAAGAAAGTGAAGATAGCCAGTGTCGTAGAAGCCTCTACAGTAGTAGACATCAACATACACAAGCGAAAATTCAACATCCTCTCATATGACACAGAGAACATCACCAAAATCACACCTGATGGAGAAACTGTGGAACGGGTGGAAACTCTCACATAAATGGACAAGATGATCTGATGCAGACGGAAAGGTAAGAATTGATAAAGTAAGGACAGAATTCATACAGCTCAACAACACAATGAACTCAAAACAACTGTCTACAATTCAACATCAAAGTCACAATCTTCATCATGAGCATCAAGAGGGTCATACTGTAAGGAGCTATAACTTCCAGAACTACCACAACCATCATCAAATATGTATAAGTATTTATAAACAATTGTCTACATAAGATACTCAATATCTGTTGATCGGAAACCATCAGTAACAGATCACTATGGGAGAGAACAAATCAGCTTCCCTGTGAAGAGGAGATAAGGAAAACAATTTGAATTTGGTGAGTAGGACATAGATTGAGGAAATCAACAAGCTGCATCTCGAAGTAAGAGTTAACATGGAATGCTGACGATAAAAGTGAAAGAAGGAGACTGGGGAACATATTGAGTTGGAAATTGATGTGAGAAATCAAACCAAGAATAAATAACAATCAGAAGCAACTGCAAAGGAGAGCGGAGGACACAGTTGGTTGTAGATTGGTTGTAGGTGACCTATGTTTTCTTCATGAAAGGGTAACAGACCTTGATTATGATGATGGTACTGTTATATCAGCTACTTCACAACATGTTCTAATTGGGAAATATATATTTCAGAATAATCATAAACCGAATACATACATTAAGGTAACAAAACTGAAGTAAGGTTCAGGATGAAAGAAACTAGTTACATTACTCATTAATTGTATCATTCATTGATTCATTCAAAATTCGATACAATCACTGAACCCAATTAGAACTTTCATTAGTCAGTAGATTTTCTAAAGGATACTACTATTGTACTGATTACAGTCATAACAACAACAATAGCGATACTAATATCTTCAAGTTTTTTTTGTATCTACACTCGTCTTCTCTTTTTTTGGGGGGGGAGAGGGGTGCCCTAAAGTTATATGTTCACTAAGAGGGAGAAAGGAACATACCAAAAAAAAACAATCTAGGTAATGTAATAAAAAAAAACACATGGAATGTATACAAATGAACGTAGAAAAGTCATCTGTATAAACAAAGACATATGTGTATGAAACCTGATTAACAGAATAACTAACTATCCAACTAACTAACTAATTACATATGGTCATGGCTTTTGTCAGAGTAAATAAACATGAAATATTCTAAAGGGCACATATGTGTTCACTAGGTGGGATTCTTTATATACTATTTAACTTACTATAACTTCGACTATGATCCCTTGTAACAGGTGAAAATTTCTAATGATTTCATTACATTCAACCATACATTGTCATATGGAGTAGATGCATCGATGCTTAGTTTGATAGTTTGCTATAATCATTGGTAATTATTCAATGAATAGTGATACTAATATGACTGTTTCTTATCGAAATCTATGAATATTTCGTAGTATAGGTTAGTAGAGATTGTTCAGTTTCATTTAAGATAATGAATCGATCAATGTTGGAGAACCGTTGGAAACCTAAAAGCACTGAATAGCCGTCTCATCATAATGTGGGACTCCTCATCAGTGCGTAATCACGATCCTGCGTTAATCTGAGACCTTTCGTCTTATGCGCAAACTTTTGACTTCTAGACCACTGAGTAGGCAATCAACGATGTTAATGTCTACCTTCAAAGAACCCACAATATTGCACAACTATCTTCCATTGTCTTCGATGGGTAATTGCCTCTTTATGAATATTTCTTCTGAGTGTCAATACATTTTTACTTGAATTCTATCTACAAGTTCTCATTGAAAACAGACTATCTATAATTATAAAGTATTGCTTATTATCTAATAACGATATTGGTAGCAAGTTCGAGTCTTAATATGAACATCAACCCAGGGGATTATGCTGACTCAGCTGGTGAGTAGCATATACGATGTAATGTCAATCCTGGATTTTGACTACGGCAAAATCCGGTTTTATAAAATTGTGACCGGAAGTATTTTCGAGGGGATGCACCTGGGTTATAAACAGACCACTTGTTAATATCAGCTGACAGAAAACTTAAATCTCTATGTATAGTTTAATTACTACTTTTTAGTTCATGGAAATCTGCTATTTGTCTGAGTCCCTTTTTGATGTAAACAATTCACACCAGTAGATATTTAATATTCACATTGATCATAGATCATGCTAGATCAACAAAATTGATTTAAATTTGAAAATGTATAGTATTTATAAGCTGAGATGGATAGTGGCTAACAGTGAATTCTAGGATGAGCGTTTTGTTCTATATGAGACTCATCAGCTTGGTGTACTTGGATCCCAGGATCGATGTTCATTCCGGGACTATGAAATACAGGTACATTTAGTTGACGAGTTCCAAATAGGATGAAACGCATGCCTTGGATTCCACTGTGAGCCACCATCCATCTTTGTTTATAATGCTTTTGAATTAAGGCAATATCGAGACAATCCGCTCAGGATGCAAATATGCTAATAAGAGACTGATCAATTGTATTTCTAAACATCAATGGGAAGATCCAAACAACCAATATAAAAATGGATATAAAGTATTTCGTTTTATCTCAGTCGTTTATGATTGTAGACGAATAGTCTGACCTCATGTAAAATTCTGTTGAGTTCCATGGTATTCTGATAGCTAAATCTAAACTCTGGAAGGGAATTGTATGTGTGTGTGTGTGAAATCCCAAATAATCGGCTTTTGTTTAAGGTACATAACTTTGCATCAGAGTTTTCAATTTTTTTAGAATGGTTTTAATAAAAGTATGTGAGTTGAGGTTAACTGGATAATCATTGGCAACTTGTTATAATTAAACAAATGACTGTTCGTCAGTGTTAGTTCCCTCTGTTAATAACAATCTCTACAACTCTTTACTGATGATTATCATGTGCTCACTAGCGACCAGCTTCAAGAGGTAATTCTCGGAGTTCTAGTGAGAAGCTGTGACCAGCGTAGCTAATTTGTGTTGAGTGTGAGGCAGTTATCCACCAAACACATTGGAAGATGTTCTCGTGATATCGTTGGATTTTTGAAGTTAGACGTTAACACCGTTGGATGCTAGCTCAGTTGTCTAGAAGTTACGTGTTCGAGCGAGAGACTGAATGTCCTGGGATGGTAGATACTGATCGATGAGGAGTCTCATACTACGATTAAACGACCATCTAATGATTTCAGATTTCGAATAGTTGTCTAATATTGGTTGATCGATGATCTCGATCAGAACATTTTTGAATTTTACCATTTGCGACATGATATGTTGTACATTCTTTATTGTTTTCTTCTTTTCTCTTTTAAATAAAGGTTCATCAATTCTATCCATTAGTTGAAATTAATTGTTCAGAAGATTTAAGATTATTTTTATGTAGTATGTATACACCAATATGTTTACCAAATTGGCATTATCGTTTAACTGCATGTAAATCATTATGTGAAAGTGCACGTGATGGATGTATACCAGTGATGCGTACTTATGGATTTGGTTGGCCTGAACGAATGAATTGTGATCTTTTACCAGAAGGAGTAAGTTGATTATATAATTTTTTAAAAAGAGAAAATGTAACTACGTATTATGTCATCATACATTTTGCATATCAATGTTCAGCGATAGCTGAGAATAAGGTTAAGTGTTCAAGTTTGGTAATCGTAGCTTAAATAGCTTGTTAACCTGAGCTGAGCTTAGCTTCCTTCGTTGAATAAAATTAGCTGGTAAATGTCAACTTATTAAATGCTAACCATCAACTTCATTCTTATTTTTCTTCTTTGATATCTTCTGGTAGAATGAGGTGTCGATACATTGGAATTCATGCATGCAAGCAAAGATTTGAATGTTCTATATTACTTTATCTTATAAATAAACTGGTTGTAAGAGCTGAACGGGTCAATAGCCTGTATTCTTAAAGATGATGCTAATTAGAGGCTATACAGATCCTTGTTTTACTACAAAAGAAGACGTTTCATTTAATTCCAGATAGATGAGTTACTCATTTCATTTAAAAAAATATAGATCTGAATATCTCTATCATCTTACCATTTATTATCTGTTCAGAGATATGGTCTAGGAATATTACTTGCTTACTTAATTACTTACTAACTTACTCACTTACTTACGCCTGTTACTCCCAATCGAGCATAGACCGCCGACCAGCATTCACCAACTCACTCATTCTGTCAAGCGCCTTCGTTTCTAGTTCTATCCAATTTTTGTTCATTCTTCTCATGTCTGTCTCCATTTCTCGGCATAATGTGTTCTTTGGTCTTCCTCTTTTCTTTTGGCTTCGACGATCCCATGTGATGGCTTGTCTTGTGACACAGTTGTGTGACTTCCTCAATGTGTACCCTTTCCACTTCCACCACTTCTTCCTTTATTTCTTCCTTCACTGGATGGAATCTTGTTTATCCTCTCCTTTAGTAACTTGTTGCTGCTAGTATCCGACCAGTGAATGTTGAGTAGTTTGCATAGACAACTGTTTATAAATACTTGTACCTTCTTAACAATGGATGTAGTAGTTCTCCACATTTCAGCTCCGTCCAGTTTAACTAACTGTCTTGACGTTCATATCGAAGATTCTCACTTTGAAATTAGTTGGCAGTTGTTTTGAGTTGCATATATTCTTCAAACTGATAGGATAGGTATCCGTGAATTTCCTGAGAGTTTCAGCTCTGTACAGTAGAACAGACTGTCTTGACGTTCGTATTGAAGATTCTCACTTTGAAAGAATGATCTTCATCAACGAATAGGAACGTTTATCTATTTTTCCATTTTTTTGTTTTTTTTGTATCAGTTTCTTTCAAGGTTTATTTGTTTCCTATTTTTTCTTTATTTTTTTTCTTTTTCCTGGTTTACACAGCAGGATGTAAATTAGCCTAAAGACAAATTGTAATGACTCAGTTATTTTCTTATTATTATATATAAAATGAATCATTTATATATTCAGTTTGATGATATAAACATAGATATATATTTTATATATGGTTGAGATCATGAGTCAATTGAAGCTAGACAAACATGGAAAACCTGAAAGCACTGGATGGCCGTTTCGTCTTACTGTGGGACTCCTCAGTGGTGCGCAACCACGATCCCGCTTCGTCAGGTTCGAACCCAGGACCTACCAGTCTCACGCGCGAACGCTTAACCACTTGACCACTGGGCCGGTATCCAACGATGTTAACGTCTAACTTTAACCAATCCACGAAATTGAGCAACCATTTCACCAATGTATTCAGTGAGTTAATATCTCACAACAGACCTGGTTGAACTCCACTGGTTAATGCTTCTCACTAGAACTCCAGGAAATACCTGATGGAGCCAGTCACTAGTGATCATATGTTAAGAGGGTCCCACAATAGGACGAAACAGCTGTCCAGTGCTTTCAGGTGGTCTAGCTTCAATTGACTAATGATTTCAACTATATATATATATATATATATATATATATATATATATATATATATATGATGATCTTTATATTAAAATTTGGTTGATGTAACTAAATGTTATTACTTATTTATGTCTTTTACCCCTCCTGGAGAAGAATAAGTCATCCACGAATATTCTCCATAGAACTCTGTTATCTATTCTCCTTTCCAGTTGTTTCTTATTGTTATCCAGTCTTGATTTAATTTCTCACACCAATTTCCAACTCAATATGTTCCCCCAGTCTTCCTCTTTCACTTTTATCGTCAGGATTCCATGTTACGCTTGCCTCATGATACAGTTTGTTGATTTCGTCAATTTATGTCCTACTCATCAAATCCAATTTCTTTACCTCATTTCCTCTTCATATGGAAGCTGGTTCGTTTACTTCCATAGTGGTCTGTTACTGATGGTTTTCGATTAACAGACATTGAGTATCTTGTGTAGACAATTGTTTATAAATACTTGTACATATTTGATGATGGTTGTTGTAGTTGTGTGAGTCTCAGCTCCTCTCAGTAGGACTGTCTTGACGTTGATATTGAAGATTGTGACTTTGATGTTGGGTTGCAGACAGTTGTTTTGAGTTTGTTATGTTGCTCAGTTGTAGGAATGCTGTCCTTACCCTATCGATTCTTACATTTCTGTCTGCATTAGATCTTACTTGTTGATCGATCATGCTGTCCTGATACTTAAGAGTTTTCACCTGTTCTAGAGTTTCTCCATCAAGTGTGATTGTGTTGATGTTCTCTGAGTTATACTTGAGGATGTTGAATTTTCCCTTGTTTATGTTGAGGTCTACTACTGTAGGGACTGCTGCTACACTGGCTCTCTTGACCTGCATTAGCTGGTGTATATGGGATCGGTTAGCTCAAAGATCTAGGAAATCCAAATGTTTTAGCTGCATGCAACCTATCCATTGTAATTCGTGACTTCCCTGAGATCTGATGTTTATACTTTGATTATATTTGCATATGTGTGTATGAATTTAGGTAGGAAACTATTATCTCTTCTAACTTTTGTTTACGTGGGACTGAATACATCTGATGTTGTTGACAAAGATCTTTATAGATTTGAAAAATAAAAGAAAATTTTAAAATTATTTCCAAGGGATACCATCTAGGGAAAATAGACTAACGCAATAGAACTTGGGATATATCCTGAACATAACAGCTTTCAACATACTATCATTATTAATGAAATAGATATGTTTATAATATTTTGATGAGTGGAAAATAAGATTTCTGACGTTTCTCAACTTAGTTTAAGCTTCTTCTTCAGAGTAACAGCGTACACTTAGTCCTCATATGTCAGTAATTAAATTTCCCAGTCATTTAATTGTTACAAACGGATTTAATATTCAGTAACTAACCATTTGAAATCAAAAATATCTGGATTCATTAAATTGATGGGTTTTATGGTGTTAAATACGTCGCTCTAAAGTTATGGTGTGTACTACTGATGTCGACAGATATAAGTAGTATGTATCAATCATCGAAAGTGGAATGCCTAGAGGTAGAAGGTTGAGAGGATCAAAGAAAGGTTTGTTGTAGAAACGAAAGAACAATGAAGTCTAAGAAGATTGATTGTAGTTTCCAAAAGGAATATTCACGTTTGAGACAATCGGTTGATTATTTATTTTATTTTAAGAATAATGAATACAGACCACCATCGAAAACCTGGAAGCACTGGACGGCCGTTTCGTCCTATTATGGGACTCCTCCGCAGTGCGCATCCACGATCCCGCACTCGCGAGACTCGAACCCAGGACCTACCAGTCTTCAATTGAATCATGATTTCAACTTTGAAAAATACTCAAATATCCACAAAACCCCTTCTGATTATAATCATATGCTCACTAGTGACTGACTTCAAGATACATGTCCTGGAGTTCTAGTGGGAAGCAGTGACCAGTGGAGTTCAACCACGTCTGTTGTGAGATAACAACTCACTGAAGACAATTGGCGAATGGTTGCTCAACTTCGTGGATTAGTTGAAGTTAGACATTACCATCGTTGGATGCTGGCTCAGTGGTCCATCACTTAAGTGCCTCGGCGCGAGACTGGTAGGTCCTGAGTTGGAATCTCGCGAGTGTGGGATCGCGGATGCGCACTGCTGAGGAGTCCTATAATAGGACGAAACGGCCGTCCAGTGCTTCCAGGTTTTCCATAGTGGTCTAGCTTCAATCGACTCATGATTTCAACTTTGAAAAATACTGAAATCTCTACAAATCCCCTTCTGAATGATGAATACACATAACTTTAAATAGGTATTGAAACTCAGTAATTAGACCGATGTTTATCATCAAAGAGGAACTAAGAAATTGAATTACTTCAATTGAATAGTAACCCGTTTCCTTTTTCTGTTTTATTCCAAATTTTTTTCTTAGAATGAATGTGTAAGTCGAAGTAATACACCAAACAATCGAAAAGTTACATCAACCTCATCATCAACATCGTCATCATCATCAGGGTCTTCTGGTGAAGAAGTTGGAATAACTGGTAAAGATACCGATAATAACAAGATGAAAGATATTATTCTTGGTAAAGGTGATGAAATCTCATCTAGTCATGAATTATTAACTTTAATGAATCAAATTCATTCATTCAATCGATTAAATCCAAGTTTATCAAATTATAAATCATTTCATAAAAACCATAGTTATCCAAATATACCTCCATCAGAGATATTAAATCAGTTGCATGAACATTTGTCAAGCAGTTTGATGGATGGTCAGAAACGATCAAGCCATCGAAAAGTCAATGGAAAACTTGAAGAAGATTTAAAAACTTCCAAAACTTATCAAAAAACTTTAGGTCCAGTTATATGTTTACCATGTAAATGTCGTGATCCATTTATAGTATGGATGAAACCACCATTTAATGAAGTCATCACTGGTGATATATCTGGTTGTTTACCATCTTGTCATAGTCCAACATTTAGTAATCAATCAGATAAAACATTTGCAACATTTTGGCTTGGATTATGGGCTGTTTTATGTATTTTATCAACTTTAGCTACTGTTACAACATTCCTTGCTGATCCAAGTAGATTTCAATATCCTGAACGTCCAATAATCTATTTATCAGCTTGTTATTTTATGATTGCTCTTGGTTATTTAATAAGAGTTGGTATGGGACATGAAGCGATTGCATGTGATGGACCAATTCTTAGAATAAGTACAACTGGACCTGCACAATGTAGTGTTGTTTTTCTACTGACTTATGTTTTTGGTATGGCTTCATCTGTTTGGTGGGTAATACTTACGTTGACATGGTTTTTAGCAGCAGGATTGAAATGGGGTACTGAAGCTATTGCAAAATATTCTCAGGTAATATAGAAGTGTTGAATTTTATTTAAGAATTTTTTTGTAATTTATATCATGAATGGAATCTTAACCGTCCAGAAAAAGTATCTGATTTTCTTATGATAACTTTACTTACTTACTTACTTACGTCTGTTACTCTCAGTGGAGCATAGGCCGCCGACCAGCATTCTCCAACACACTCTGTCCTGGGCCTTCCTTTCTAGTTCTATCTAATCGTCGTTCATTCTTCTCATGTCTGTTTCCATTTCTCGGCGTAATGTGTTCTTTGGTCTTCCTCTTCTCCTTTGGCCTTCAGGATTCCATGTGAGGGCTTGTCTTGTGATGCAGTTGAGTGCTTTCGCCAATATGTGTCCTGTACACTTCAAGCTCTTCTTCTTTCTAATAATAAATAACACTGAATATATTTCTACCCTTTATTTTTATTCTATACATTTGATTTCAATGAGATTATATGATATATTTGAAATTTTCACCAAATTAAAGACCAAATTATAATCATAATTTGAGAAAAATTAAACCAGTATGAGTTTATGAAGACTGTTCAATTTTTGATTGAGATCATGAATCGACTGATGTTAGACCATCATGGAAAACTTGGTAGCAGTAGACGTCCGTTTCGTCCTATTGTAGGACTCCTTAGCAGTGCGCATCCACGACATTATCCACGGCATTGTAACCTGGACCATCGGTCTTGCGCGAAAGCGCCTAATCTCTTCATCACCTAGCCGAAGTCCAACAGTGTTAACTTCTAATCTCAATCAATTTATGAAATTGTGAGGTGATCTTTCATTGTAATGAGGTGTATACCTGTGTCCACCTGACACGGATTAGCTCCACTGATCACGGCTTTTCACTAGAACTCCCCTAATTCCCTCACGAAGCTATTCACTAGTGACTACATGGTAATTATCAGTATAGGAATCAAACCCGCGTGCGGGATCATGAATGCGCATCGCCGAGGAGTCCTATACTAGGACAACGACGCCGTCCAGTGCTTCCAGGTTTTCATTGGTGCTGTAACATCAATCAATTCATGATCCCAATCAAAATAAAACAAAAAACTAAACCACCAGTAACGATTTATTGTCATCTGGTCTATACATTTATAATATAATGTTATTACTAACACACTTGATTTAAAATGGTAATTATTTTATTCTGTAGTTTCTGGTCAAAGTTAATGATAAAAATGTAAACTCATGCTTTCAACTATGAAAATACTGAAATCTCCACAAAACCCCTTCTAATAATAATAATCATATGCTCACTAGTGACTGGCTCAATGAGGTATTTCCTGGAGTTCTAGTGAGAAGCATTAACCAGTGGATTTCAACCGGGTCTGTTGGGAGATATCAACTCACTGAAGACAATGTTGAAAGGTTGCTCAACTTCGTGCATTGGTTAAAGTTAGACATTAACACCGTTGGATGCCGGCTCAGTGGACTAGAGGTTAAGTGCTAGTGCAGGAGACTGGTAGGTCCTGAGTTGGAATCTCGCGAGTGCGGGATCGTGGATGCGCACTGCTGAGGAGTCCCACAATAGGATGAAACGAGCGTCCAGTGTTCTCAGGTTTTCCATGGTGGTGTAGCTTCAGTTGACTCATGCTTTCAACTATGAAGAATGTAAACAACAATTGATAGTTTTGACCATGAAACATCTATCATTGTTCTGATCAACATTTTCAACTCTTACTACTATTTAAACGATAGGGAAATCTTCATAACGGAATAGTATTCAGCATGGAATATATAACAACACAATAAAATGGTTATTCACTATCCGTTCATAAACTTGTAAACAATACCTATATGTATATATTGTACTCAAAGTTGACTGAATCTTATCAACCAAATCTTAGTCAATCTCATTTAGTTAGTTCATTAGTTAAAAGATCTGTAGATAGTACTGGTTAGCGTTAATTTTGTAAGTGAATTAGTTTTCTACAGGGTGAAGTCGTTAACCCCATGCCCAACCCTCCTCCTTTATCCGGTCTTGAGACCGGAAGTAACTCTAGAAGACCTACAGGCGTAGTTATCTGTAGATAGTATTGTAGTGAACAAGACACGGGTGGGACAATCGAATGTATTCAAGCACACATTACAAACTGTCTTACTAAAATCTGATAACCATACAGTAAATTTGGCGGCCTGTCTAAACATCTGGGCTACCTGTTCCTGTCATCTAGATATTTCAACAAGTTATCTAATTTCGTGCGTTTCTGAAGAGTGTAAGACCTATCGCTGTAAAGGTGATAAAAAGCCTAATCAGAGATATCGTGGTTGCTGGCAATATGCAGCGAGAAGAATGTACATTATCCGTATGTCGATTGACTGGGCTGCTAACTTCTAACTGGCGATCACTCAATATTTATCGTCAGGAAGGACGAAGAAGTAAGAAACGGAAACTTGTTGAAGTACTTTGTTCTGAGAATTCTATGTTGTACCAAAAATATAATATTGAATAAAGCTAATAACAAAAAAAATAAACACTTAATTTGCAAAATAACCATCAATTGTCCCAATCTTCACAATTCCTTCTGAAAATATCAATCCATCTCTCCTACCAATCGCGCTTCATTTCAATTCTTTCCAATATCGGTCTTCTGCCGAAATACATTCTATGTTTGACCATCACGATATACTACTTATTTGGATATAAGTAGACCACACCACAGTATTACATGAATATTATCTCAATAACTACGGGATAGGGTCACTAACTCCATCCCTAACCCTCCTCCTTTATCTGGGCTTCAGACTGGTAGTAACTCTAGAAGACCTACAGCCGGAGTTATCTGTAGATAGTCAAATACAACAAGCAGAACACCAACCTAATCACACTTGATGGCGAAACTCTGGGAAAGGTGGAAACATTCATGTACCTGGGAAGCATCGTTGATAAACAAGGAGGATCGGATGCAGATGTAAAGGCGAGGATTGGCAAAGCAAGGGTAGCATTTCTACAATTGAACAACATATGGAACTCGAAACAACTGTCAACTAATTTCAAAGTCAGAATCTTCAATACTAACGTCAAGACAGTCTGTTCTACTGTATGGAGCTGAAACGTGGAGAACTACTACGGCCATCATCAGGAAGGTACAAGTATTTATAAACAGTTGTCTAAGCAAAATACTCAACATTCACTGACCGGATACTATCAGCAACGGAGTTTTATGGGAGATGACAAACCAGCTTCCAACTGAAGAGGAAATTAGGAAAAGACTTTGGAAGTGGATCGGACATGCATTGAGGAAATCACCAATGTGCATCACGAGGCAATCCTTAACTTGGAATGGTGAAGGGAAGCGGAAAAGTGGAAGGTCAAAGAACACATTACTTTGGGAAATAGAAGAAGATATGAAAACAATGAATGTTAACCGGAAAGAACTGGAAAGAAAGGTACAGGACAGAGTTGGATGGAGAATGCTGGTGAGCGGTCTATGCTCCTCGACGACGGGGTAACAGGCGTAAGTAAGTAAGTAAGTAAGTAACTCTCTCCAGTATATTATAATAGTTTTCTTTTCTCCTTTTTCTTTTCCAGATCTATCATTTTTTTGCATGGTTCTTGCCTGGCACCAAAGCAATTATAATATTAATATTATCCGCTATTGATGGTGATCCAATTGGTGGATTATGTACTGTTGGTTCAATCCATTTAAACTATTTACGTTTATTCATTCTTATACCAATGTGTATTTATTTAACATTGGGGACTATCTTCTTATTAGCTGGTTTTGTTGCTTTATTTAAAATACGTAATGAAATTAAATTACAAACACGTGGACATTTAAAAACGGATAAATTAGAAAAATTAATGATACGTATTGGTATATTCGGTGTCTTATATACCGTACCAGCTACCATAGTGATTGCATGTTATTGTTATGAATTATATAATCGTGATATATGGAATAAAGCACACAATTGTCCATGTACATCTATACCCTATATGAAAGATCTAACACAAGAGAATATACTAGAAAGACTGAAATCATTATTGATCCATACTGATCAACCTTCATCACGTACGAATGACGGAATCCTGGAAGGTAAAGCGGATGATGGTTTTACACTACATATAAATCCTCCAATATATGCTAATGTACAACCGGAATATGCAATATTTATGTTAAAATATTTTATGTCACTTGTTGTTGGTATTACATCAGGTTTTTGGATATGGTCTAGTAAAACTGTGAATTCATGGCAATTATGTTTAAAACGTGTATTCAGTCGTTCATATCAATCAAATTCTAAACGAAATCAAGGTATAGTATCAGTGAATGTTTTAAATCATACTGGAACTCTTTTACCAAATCGTTCACCACCACCACCACCACAACCACAACCACTACAAAATCCAAGTACCATTGGTTGGAATACAGGACAATCAAATGTTTGGATGAATAGTAATAGTAATCCTAAATTATCTGGTGGATTGAATCTAAGTGTTAATAATAATTGTACAACATGGCAAGATGATTACATTCCTAATAATAATAATAATCGATTACTTCCTCAAACACCGTCAACAAATCTTGAATGTCATCATTCTAATGGTATTCATATGAATCATACAATGTCTATACCAGTTGGATCAGTGATTGGAACATCTGGTGTTTCATTAACAGGTTTACAAATGAATTCGGGATCATTTACTAATGGTCCATTAGATGGTACTGCTATAAGTGGTGGTAGTGGTACAAGTTTAACTGGACAACAACAAAATGGACGTAAAATTGATGCGAATAATTTATTTCTTATGTCTTCAGTACCAATAACACATATCTGAATACTTATAATTGGTAAAGTCTTTAATTCAGTAGTATCATAACTTATTCGAAAGTTTTAGTTTTGGGATCCCGGTCTATCAATGATAATATATGACCACTTTCAAAGTATTATATAACTCCATAGACCTCAATCATGTCATTTCATCTTCAAACGTTGAATGAACCCTACTATTCACCTTAACTATTGTGGTCAATTTACTTCTCCTTTTCTCTTTTTTTAGTTATTTACATTATAACATTAAGTTTGTAAATGAATATAAATGTTTTTGGCAGCGTTTACATACTACTTAAATGTGTAAATTATACCAATTTAAAAGTAGTAAGCATAGTACGAATCAAATTTTTGTCTGTTTGTTTATATTTCTCTTCTTTTCATTGATATCCATTCATAGTTGAAAGAAGTTCCCAAAGGTTCCTTTTCTATATTTCAAAAGGTTTTTCATTTCTATCATGGATCTAGTACAGCTTCATTATACTTTGTACATAGTTATTATATTATTATGACGTAATCTCTCCCTCCCTCTCTCTGTATCTCCCCATCTACCTATCTACTTATAATATATATGTATGTATGTATAAATGTATGGTTCAAGGGTATAATATTATTACATGAGCATAATGTACAACACTTGATTTGTTGTGATAATCGAACAGGAACTGGATAGAATCAATCACTTGAAATTGGTGCCTTCTTCCTTTTTCGTCTTTTTTCTTTTCGATCAGTCAATTAAAACAATCAAGCTAAATGAGATTTACATGATTCAAAATTTTTTTAAAAGAAATATTTTCATCGTTGAAAGCATGAGTCCATTGAAGCTAGATCACCAAGGAGAACCTGGAAGTACTGAATGGCTTTCCATGGTAGTCTAGCTTCAATTGACTTATGCTTTCAACTATGAAAATACCGGAATCTCCATAAAACCCCTTCTGAAAAGAAATATCCCAGTTTAATAATAATGATAACAATTATACTACTATTAATACTACTGAAATGGAGTGAATTATTATGATTATAATTATTAAAAGAATACTATGACTTGTAGCATTTTTATTGGGCATAATTTGTGTTTACATTTGTAAAATAATAATGATAATAATAATGTTTGCATGGGTATTAATTGTTATATTGAATTGAATAAATACATATTTATATATAGTTATCCATTTGTGACATTTATAGCTGGGATACTGATTAGGTGCTCAGAACGAAGTAGGCGATTTTCCTGGCGGGATACACACCAAGCCTTCGACTTAAAAGTCTAATCCAAAAAGCAGTGGAGTAGCGTCAGGACATGCAGTCCTATGGTAGCTAGTGACCGAGAATAGGTTCCTACGCCATTTGTTTCCTTAGGATCCTTAAGTCCATGTGCACCATTGGTTTGAAATCAGGGTTTTCCAACTTCCGTAAGTGGATCCTCCAAATCCACTGACCCGGTCAAAGTATCGGACATTTGCTTTTCGTCCTCTCAATTTCATAAACAACACCCGTATCAGGGGAAGGTAGCGAGTAGGACTTCTTTGACAGTGGTTGTATACACATAACCATGTAAGAGCATTTGAAGAGGGATATTTGACTCTCTCCACTCTCAGCCGTACCAGGGTATTTGGGGGCGAATAAAATAAAAAAAAAGTAAATTGCAAATGTAACAGACACGACTTTTAAGGAATCATGAATAATTCTTTAGCAATAGAATTCAGAACTCAGGTTTCGTCCTAACTAAGACTTGTCAGTAGTATATACCTAAAAATGATCAATAATGATGAATTAGTTTGTGATATAAATTTTATCAATGAGTATAATTTAAGTACAAATCAGCTTGAGAATATGATTAGTTCTAGCATCATAACTTTCAGTGGATTTCATAAATTGTTTATTGAGAAGGGTATCTTTGATTATATTGTGTTGTGAGTTGCTTATATCCATATAAGTAGTATATGATGATGGTCTGGCAGAGAATGCATTTCAGTAGTGAATTGATAAGGAAAGAACGGAAACGAAACGCAATCGGTATGAAAATGCATGAACAATAATAATCAGAGACTATAGACTGATATTTATAGAAGGAATGGTCAAGATTGAGACAATTGATTAATAGTTTGCAAATTAAGTGTTTACTGTATGGTTGTCAAAATTTAGTGAGATAGTCTGTAATTTGGTGCCTGAATATATATTCGATTGTCCCCACTCGTCTTCTTCTATTTTGGAACAAAGCAATACACACTCATAATGTAGTTACTACTAAACAATTGATTACTTGAAGACATTACAGAATCAAGTAATTAATCATCCAATATACAATAAAAGAAAAAAAATTATTTACAAATGATTATCCTTTCGACACTGTTTTTGTCAATTCAATAGTAGTTTATAACACAGTACATGATGTAATTATATCAATGAGAAGACGTCGAAAATTTCTCATATCAGTCAGTCAGTCAACTACAACGTAGGACCAGGCACATTTATGCATCGGTCCAAGTTCCCATACCTCAATAGCACAACAAGATGAACACCGGATTCATAGAAGTAGTTAATTTAGTGGTGGTAGTATATAAACGATAGGTTGTATATAAGGATATAGTGCAGGAAGAAAGAAAAGTATGAAGCAATTTTAATCTCAAGGTTTAATGGAAGATAAAGAGTGTATACACCTACACCATTGTGATCGATTCTCATGTTCACATAAATAATTATAAATAGTAATGGCGAATTCTTTTCAAAAAGGAAACACTTCAGTAGAGGTGTATAATAAAAGAAATCCAAAATAATATACAGTAAGCTTCTTTCTATCAGTATATCCCAATAAGTGAACAACAAAGCTATAAGATACATTGAAGTATTTCAAATAATGAAGTAAACAGTTTGAATTCCGATAACTCACTGACAAAATCAATAGTTTCCTCTTTCTTCTGGTGATTGACTGAATTATGAAGACTTCGACATTTGAGGGGAAGCACGGAAAACAATGGAAATCTCAGAACCAATTAGACGATTTGGACTTCACAGATGACCTTACCCTCCTATCTCATACACACGAACAAATACAAACGAAGACAGCAAATGTAGTGGCAGTCTCTGCATCAATAGGCCTCAACATACACAAAGGAAAAAGCAAAATTCTCAAACACAACACGGAGAACACCAACCAAACCAATCACAATTGATGGCGAAACTCTGGAAGAGATGGAAACATTCACGTACCTGGGAAGCATCTTTGATAAACAAGGAGGATCGGATGCAGATGTAAAGGCGAGGATTGGCAAAGCAAGGGTAGCATTTCTACAATTGAACAACATATGGAACTCAAAACAACTCTCAACTAACTTCAAAGTGAGAATTTTCATTACGAATGTCAAAACAGTCTGTTCTACTGTATGGAGCTGAAACGTGGAGAACTACTACGGCCATCATCAGGAAGGTACAAGTATTTATAAACAGTTGTCTAAGCAAAATACTCAACATCCATTGGCCGGATAATATCAGCAACAGCGTTTTATGGGAGAGGGTAAACCAGCTTCCAACTGAAGAGGAAATTAGGAAAAGACATTGTAAGTTGATTGGACATACAATAAAGAAATCACCAAACTGCATCACGAGGTAAGCTCTAACTTGAAATCCGGAAGGAAAGTGGAAAATAGAAAGGCCAAAGAACACATTACGTCGGGAAACAGAAGCAGATATGAAAAGGATGAATTTTAACGGGAAAGAACTTGAACGGATTGTGCATGACAGGGTTGGATGGAGAATACTGGTGTGCAGCCTATGCTCCTCCACGACGTGTAACAGGCATAAGTAAGTAAGTAGTAAATAGTTCAGCAGAGAATTATGTATGATTGAAATATGGAAGAAAAGAAAAAAGAGAAAGAAAATAAAATGATGACTTTCATGTGAGATAAAGGGAAAGCGATATCCTTTTTAAAGTAAACAAACTTTGTCGTTGATAATTATGTTTACATGATGGAGACTAAGTACAATACAAAAAAAACGAAGACAGAACGGTATGTATAGGGAACTGGGGGGGATGTTGATGACGCTTATAATGATAATGATGATTTTCTTCTTTTTTTGTGATGCATGGAATTGTAAACGGTGAATTATCATTATGATCTGTCAATCAATATAGTTTATAAGAATCATTCTTTCTATCATTGATTGTCTTTCATAATAAGATATAAACAATATTGTATCAGTTTATATTATTATTTATTTTATATTTATGTTTATATGATCTTGATTAGGAAATATGAATGTTGAAGTTAAACTATAATGGATATGGTGTCAAAAAATAGACTACTATTGAAGATGGGAAATCTTGAGATTGATGGACCTCTCTGAAAAGGATTTCTTGAGAGGTCATAGATAGAAAGTAAGAGTAAATTACAAATGCTCGACCTGAAGACCATTACTGAGTGGAGTACTGTCCTAAGTTCATAATTTTTTATACTGTATGTAAATAAACTCCCGAGTATAGTTGAGTCCCTAATGTTATTATACTCTAATGATGTAAATGTCTGGTGAGAAATATCAAGAGACGCAAATGTGTTAACACTTCAGACAGACTTAAATATTGTGATTAGTTGGTCTAAAGAGTGTCTGATATCTATCAAAGAGGCAACGTGCGTCCACATGCACTTTGGGGATACAAAGGTAAATAGTTACAGCATAGGAGAAGTGCCTGTACCCATGTTCCGGTTTCACAAGGATCTGGGGTTGATAGTGAGTCATGATTTTTAAATGACGGCCTACTGCCGGGAGGCCGCAGCTAAGGGGTTTAGAACCCTATGGACTTTAAGACGGACATTCATCAAGTTGGATACTACTATGTTTACCATAATATACACAACCTTAGTGAGAACTAAGCTTGGAAACTGCTTTTAGGCTGCAAGCCCTTATTTTATTGGTGAATTAGATATTCTGAAAAAGAGTACAGAGGCCATCTACCCGTGGAATTCCACAACTCCGGGGTTCATTATACAAAGCACGGCTTGAAAAGCTAGACCTCTGTACTCTGTCTTACCACAGAATAAGTGATGATCTGATTTTGTTGTACAGAATATTAGGAAGTGATTTTGTGCCTAATATATCCTCCTTTTTTCCTCCAACCAGGTCGAGACATCACAGGATATAGCAGACGAGTAGAAAACCCAAGAAGGGACAAAATGCCTGGGACATACAGGTTTTTATACCGAGTAATCATTTCTTGGAACCTGTTACCCAAAGCAGTATAGTCCGCACCTTCAATGGACTCGATCCAGAGAGGACAAGAAACAGAAGCATACTAGAAAAGGAATAATATAGACCGTAGGCCTTCAGTCCTTACTATACAAATCTGGGTCTGAATATTACTTTACTTACTTACTTACGCCTGTTACTCCCGATGGAGCATAGGCCATCGACCAGTATTCTGCAACCCACTATATCCTAGGCCTTCCTTTCTAGTTCTATCCAGTTTTTGTTCATTCTTTTCATGTTTGTCTCCATTTCTCGGCGTAATGTGTTCTTTGGTCTTCCTCTTCTCCTTTGGCCTTCAGCATTCCATGTGATAGTTTGTATTGTGATGCAGTTGGGTGATTTCCTCAATGTGTGTCCTATCCACTTCCAGCGCTTCTTCCTGATTTCTTCCTCCACTGGAATCTGGTTCGTTGTCTCCCACAGTAGGTTGTTTTTGATAGTGTTTGGCCAACGGATCCGAAGTATTTCGTTTAGACAACTGTTAATAAACACCCATATCTTCTGGATGATGTCTTTTGTAGTTCTCCATGTCTCCGCCCCATACAGTAGAACTGTCTTGACATTTGTATTGAAAATTCTGATCTTGGTGTTAGTTGACAATTGTTTTGAATTCCAGATATTCTTCAGTTGTAAATATGCTGCTCTTGCTATGCTGATCCTCGCCCTCACATCTGCATCTGATCCACCGTGTTCATCAATGATGCTGCTCAGATATGTATAGGTTTTCAGATTCTCCAAAGCTTCTCCGTCAAGTGTAATTTGATTGGTGCATATTGTATTGTATCGGAGAGTCTTGCTTTTTCCTTTGTTTATATTGAGACCTACTGCTGCTGATGCTACTGCTACACTGGTCGTTTTCTCTTGCATTTGTTGTTGCTTGTGTGATAGAAGAGCCATGATTCGGCAGATTTGGGTCTGAATATATTTTACAAAGTGTGATAACAGTGTAAACAATTCAGCATCTTTTCATTAGTGATGATAATGGAGATTGAATAGTTCATATGAAAAATGATCGAGAGGATATAAGAAAACAAGATAAATTGTCAACTAGTTCATCATTGATTAGATTTTCCTGGTTTTATATTCTGATTAACTATTCCTTCCGGTCAAAATGTAAATGCAGTTAGTGATAATCAAACTATTAGATCAAACTGATTTGATTATTTTGAAGATAATTCAATAAAGTTCAATTCTATTTGGAGTAGATTCTGATGATACTGTGAAGAATTTTATTTAGAAAAAAGCCACAATTCAGTTATACGAGTTTCTAAAGGGAGTCTTGTGGAGATAGAGACTCACTGAAGACAATGGTGGACGGTTGCTCAATTTCATAGACTGGTTGAAGTTAGACATTAACACCGTTGGATGCCGGCCAGCTCAGTGGTCTAGAGGTCAAGCGCTTGAGCGCGAGACTAATCCGGGCCTAGGTTCGAATCTCGCGAGACGGGACCGTGGATGCGCACTGATGAGGAGTCCCACAATAGGATGAAACGGCCATCCAGTGCTTTCAGGTTTCCCTTTGTAGTCTAGCCTCAAATGACTCATGATTTCAACCATAAAATTATAAGATTATATTGATTTTTCTGATCCGAATACAGGTTGTCCGCTCACTGACATCTTAATTTTCCTCGATTCTTAGGATATTTATAAAAATAATAAAATCTGTATTGGTAAATCGTTGGAACTCAGAATAAAAAAAAACAAGAAAACTTTTGTCTTAGTATTTCAGGTAAACCTGATTGTGATAATTAGTAACGACTTCTGATTAAGACTACTCATAAAGTGTTAAATTTTGTAAGAAAAAATAGATAGTGGATAGCAGTGGAATCCAAGACGTGCGTTTCGTCCTATTCGGGACTCGTCAACTGGATGTACCTACATCTCCGAGTTGATGTTCATCCTGAAACTCGAATCCAGTACTGATCGCTTGAAACATCATCACCTTATCCGCTTAGCTACTGTGTCCTGATAGTCACTAGTTTGTGCAATAGGGTGAAGTTTTAAATTAGTTTGGTGTTGTTTACTTGCGTTTAAATGACAGAGGGACGATAGACGTAAACAACACCAAGCGTATTAAATTTTGTTTACTCTAAAAATTAATGCTACTAGATAATTTACTAAGTAGACGGTCTTTTTTTGAAAAAAATGTGGGCCTATCATTAATTACTTACGCCTGTTACCCCTCGTCGAGGAGCATAGGTCGCTCACCAGCATTCTCCATCCAACTCTGTCCTGAGCCTTCCTTTCCAGTTTCTATTCATCATTTTCATATTTATTTCCCGACGTAATGTATTCTTTGGCCTTCCTCTTTTCCACTTTCCTTTCCGGATTCCAAGTTAGGGATTGCCTTGTAATGTACATTGGTGATTTCCTTAATGTATGTCCGATCCACTTCCAACGTCTTTTCCTAATTTCCTCTTCAGCTTGAAGCTGGTTTACCCTCTCCCATAAAACGCTGTTGCTGATATTATCCGGCCAGGGAATGTTGAGTATTTTGCTTAGACAACTGTTTATAAATACTTGTACCTTCCTGATGATGGTTGTACTAGTTCTCCACGTTTCAGCTCCATACAGTAGAACAGACTGTCTTGACATTCGTAATGAAAATTCTGACTTTGAAATTAGTTGACAGTTGTTTAGAGTTACATATATATGATTTAATTGTAGAAATGCAGTCCTTGCTTTGCTAATCCTCGCCTTTACATCTGCACCAGAATCTCCTTATTCATCAATGATGCTTTCAATTTTATGGTGTGTGGTACCTGTATCGACATAAGTAGTATATAAAGCTATTCAAGAATAAAATGTCTGGCAGCAGTAGGTCGAAAAGGAAAGAAGGGAAACAGAAAGCAAATGCTAGGGAAATGAAGGAATAGTGAAGTCTGAGACGAATGAATGACATTTTGCAAATGAAGTATTTACTGTATAGTTTTCCGATTTTACTAAGAAATCCTATAATTTTTTTGTTCAAATACATTTGATTATCCGCACTTTTGTTCTTCATCACTACAATTGTATCGCTAGTTCTAGCAGCTTATATCCGTTATACAATTAAATATTGCTTTCATAACTATTGTTTTCTGGTTAGCGTATTTTTAGCAGAAAACAAATCAGT
Organism: Schistosoma mansoni; assembly: GCF_000237925.1. Classification (NCBI taxonomy): domain Eukaryota; kingdom Metazoa; phylum Platyhelminthes; class Trematoda; order Strigeidida; family Schistosomatidae; genus Schistosoma; species Schistosoma mansoni. The sequence continues at coordinate 1,022,900 of NW_017385989.1, read as the reverse complement.
TTTCAGCTGAATGGGAAATTAGGAAAACACGTTGGAAGTGGATCAGATATACATTAAGGAGATCACCAAGGATTATCACGAGGCAAGCGATAACTTGGAATCCGGAAGGGAAGTGGAAAAGAGGAAGGCCAAAGAACACATTACGTCGGGAAATAGAAGCAGATATGAAAAGGATGAATAACAACTGGAAAGGATTACCCAGGACAGGTTTGGATGGAGAATGCTGGTGGGCGTCTTATGCTCCTGCACGTGGGATAACAGGCGTAAGTCATAGCTATTAATGTTCCGAAATATCATTTATAATATTTTATTCACCATATTTACTTTATTTGGTTCTTTGCTACATTTGACTGACAAATTTTCATAATACATTGTTATCCAAATCGTTTCTGCAATAATTCTCAATTAACCTAATGATTTAAAGTTGAAAACATCATAAGCTATAAGTCGTCGATGATAATCTGATGAAATAAAATGAATTGATCTTAATTTGTTCAAGTTGTTAGATGTTAACCAAGTTGAACAATTAGCTGAATCACGGATTTGCATTGTTGAGAAGCCTTATACTAGGACAGTATACTGTCTAGTACCCGCTGGCTATCTTAACAAAAGTCATTAAGTGATATAAACAAGTAAATAACTCTGAGGATATTGAGGTTGAAATCATTGCCCGATCGTTCACCAACAAATTATAGTAAGCAAGCATTTATTCCAGTCAGTGGCCACTGTGTGTCAAATAGCAATAGGGATAACGAGATCTACATTTAGTTCGGCTGATATACTAAATAAGTGCATCGATTGACTAAGGGGTAATTAATAACACTGTTAGTCGGATCAAGGCAAATATTTCCCACTTATACAGAAGCATTTATTGGAACTCACTTACTGTGACCTACTCTTCAATAGAATTCATGAAAGTATAGGCTAATAAGCTTTATATCTGTATGTAACATAAGTTGATGGTGGTGAAATCTCTCATTTGAATGGCTTGGTAACGAGAGCATTCACTGTCCTTCTAGACAGTCCAATTTGTAATCACTTCAATAGAAAGTTGTCTCAACACCTTATTTAAACACAACTATCTCCTTTAACTGAATAATCCACCCAAAGTCATGGTGAAGATAAAGAAGACAGAGACTACGTTCTGTGCTTATTCTTTCCCTCCCTCTATCAACTAATTTTTTGAGTATTCTTTTGTGCTACTTATTACTGTTCAGCAAATAGTTGTATTGCTAGCAATTTCTACGCGGATGTTGTAACGCCAGTTTGTCGTCTAATATTCTAAAAATATTAACACATACTCATAACATGTATTGTATTTATCATTAGAATTACATTCTCTCGATACCTGTGGCAGTTATTCTCATTTTTTTGTTGCCATTTAATCTTTTTTTAGACGCAATGGTTTTCATATTCGTTTGCTTTTGGTTTCTTTTTGCTTGTTGATAAACTGTTATCAAGGTTGTTCACAGCCCCTTTTCTTTCAGACCTAAAGACGCGCTAGGCGCCACAGATACCTCGCGAGTTGAGGATAGCTATTTTATGAACTACAGTTTCACGCATATCTCAATCGTGCAGTTAGACAGGTTTAACCCTGTTAACTAATCGATAGTAATACTAACCACTCAAATTACATTTAACGATAGTTTTGTATTATTTTCGCAGTTTAAATCAAGAGCTAATCTTAGCTAGACTACCACTGAAGAATTAGAGGCACTGAGTCACCACTTCTTCTTAGTATGGGGCTTCTCAGCAGTGTTCAACGACGAACCTGCATCTGATGGTCGGACTCAGAATCTTCGGTCCCACGTGAAAATGATTAAGCCCCTATACTACTAAGCTAACCTCATGAATATTAATTAGCACTTAGCAATACAGAAAACTCCTACAAATTTCACTACGATTACATGCAAGCTTAATGCGATATAGAAAGTGAGATGCAAGAGAAAGTGGATCACTATAAGTGGATGAACTAACTAAAGTCACTGCCCAACTATTCTTATCAGATAACCCTTAAATATGAATGAGATGTAAATTTCATTATTAGAGTTTCAATAATTAAACTCCATGCAAAACTGTATTCTATATCCATTTCACAGATGAGTTGACTAACTGCTAGAAATGGATAGAGTAATTGAAGAACCAAAAATACAATTCTGTTTAAAACATTGCATTATACAAAATGAAATGCCGACATATGTTTTATGAAACAGTATTGAATAACAAACAAAATATATTAGAATGGAATATCAGCCAGAAGCAGAAGAATAACCATTATGCAACAACAACAATAAAGGTTGAAAACTTGTTAAAATATAATAGAAGAACCCATGGTGGAGAAGATTTGTAGCTCAGGTGGGTGATTTTGATGTAGGTTTGTTCTCTGAACTGGACGGTTTGATAGTGAAGCTTTCATTGTCCTTCTGAACGACATCATCATCATCATCAGCTGATGATGATGAAAGCTCCACGATCAAACCATCCAGCTCAGAGAACAAACCTACATCAAAAAGAAAAACCCCCTCCCAACCATTTACATACAATGAAGCACATCAAAAACTTCAACACAAGAAATTAAAGAGAGTCGGATCATTAATAAACATAAATGAATAATATAATAAAGAAGGATAGAAAGCTCAAAGGTTCAAAGTCAACACAAATGCTATAATTACGATTGAAGTTAAGAAGTAAATATGAATGATTCCCTACTGGTTTAATTAAATGTTGTTTGCAATTATAGTAATTATAGTAACCAACACACACACACACAGACACACATACATTCAGTGTATGCAGAAAGTTAGTACCTACATACAAAAACACATAAATGTGCAAGCGATTGGCAAGACAGAAGAAAAAGAATTTTGAGGTGATATATACAAAACGACATATGTTGTATATATATTACTTACAAGTAGCATAAATAATGAAAAGTAAAAGAACTGTAGAAAGAAACAAAAACTAATTTAAGAAGCTTGAACATAGCATATTGAAAATGTTCCAGGAATTCTCATTTGTGCATAGATTCATCTTAAAAGGTACTGGCATGAATATACCCTGCTCAATTAGCATGATAAATAGACGAGTGGATGTGAAATAATTTTGAAAGCGAAAGTAATAGTGATGATAGTAACTCAAAATAATATATTATTTCAACTATTCTTGCAATATTAGCATTAATCTGACGAGTCAAAAATGCAGTCAATTATTTTAAACTACTAACAAATAATAAAGTAGTATATAAAAGCATAGATTCAAAATGAGGAAAGCAGAGGAACAGTGTAGTAACCGGTGTATAGTACTTTGTTATTGATAATCATTGATAATTATGAGGTTGACTTCTTGTTTATTCTTTAGAACAAAGTACCTAGTGGAAATCACTAACAACTACATCCTGATCTTCACGAACGATCCACATCCCAGGAGGTGTGTTCTCTAACTTATCATTAATATTACAATCATTAGTTCCTGGAATAGATTTATCGTGATTACGGGAATTTTGTTCAAATTCATACTTTGTATAACCATTCATGTCTTTTGATGATTTCACCTCATCTTTATTATTAATATCCGATTCAACTGGGGATTCAGTGGTCGACTTTTTAAACTTATCTATAGAGATTTTAGAATTATCATCTTTGTTATTATTATTATTATTATTCAACAAAGAATGTTGTGTTGGTTTAACAGCTGATATTGGTTTCACAGCAACAGGTATTCCATTATTCGGCATATTCATCATATTAGCGGTTGATGGACTGGTTTTTCGTCCTAAATAAAACAAAATACGAAACAGAATAAAGAAAATTGATTGAAATAGCAGAAATAGTACAGATTTAAGTTTTCAGTTTTTAACAACTCGCAGTAAATTAAAAATATTGCTTTACAGAGTACATTGGATGAAGCTTTTTGAATGTAACCCATGGAACATTGAAATGTCACACATGATTAGTTAGCGGATACCTAACTTTTAAAATTATGGCCAGTACATGAATCAATCATTTTTTGAACCATTGCTTACCTCGAAAAGTGACATGCGCTAATGTAGGAGTAGGTTGGAATAAAGCTACAGATAGCCAGAAACGTGGAATTCATTGATAAAAGCATTGGTTTTTGTTTTGAGACATATGGGTATATGCAGACTATTTAGTTGCGTTTCGCGTTAAAACCGCAATCAGTAGTTAAAGACGTTGAGTGATGTAGCTCAGAGTTAATCACAATGGCATACATACATCCACTAGTTGTCTTTCCCAAGATTCTATCAATCGAATTGCAATATGGTTGCTAGTCTCAGTGACTTGATATCGCAAACAATATTAAGATGTTCAGTAAAGGTTAGAGGTGATAATCTAAAAAGACCATAAACCAAAGTGCGATGGTAGTTGATAGCGTGCCCCCAAATGCCCTGGTACGGCCGAGAGTGAAGAGAGTCCGCTCTCCCTCTCAAAATGCTCTCACATGGCCACGCGTATACAGCCTCTGCCAGAAAAGTCCTACTCACTACCTTCTCGTGGCATTACTGTTGTTCACAAAATTGAGAGGACGAAAAGCGAATGTCCGGCTCTTTAACCGGGTTAGTGGACACGGTGAGTCCACCTAGGGGAGTTGGAAAACCCTAATTCCAAACCATTGGTGTACACGGGTTCCAGTATCCTGAGGGAACAAATGATGTATGAATCAATCGTTGGCCACCGGCTAACATGGAACTGCATCTCCTTACGATGTTTCACTGCCTTGTGGATCAGACCTTTAGGTCAAAGGCTCCGGATGTGGTCCCCCAAGAAAACCACCTGCTTCGGTCTAGGCACCAGGGCAGTATCATAGCCCTCACACAATTAAATGAAATGACGATTTTTTGTGTGGCGCATATATATTTGGTGCCATCTTGTACCATTACTTATGTATTCACATAGGATAGATAGAGTTGATATCGTATATCTACAATTCTGAGTAAAATAGTGCCATCTATATGACTGAAAATCATATTATCTATTGGTCATAGTGAAAGATTCTACCAGTAATTTTGTAGTAGAAATCATGAGTCAATTGAAGCTAGACCACCATGGAAAACCTGGAATCACTGGACGTCCGTTTCATCATATTATGGGACTCCTCAGCAGTGCGCATCTATATGACTGAAAATCATATTACCTATTGGTCATAGTGAAAGATTCTACAAGTTAATAAATCTAGTCATCAAATTGGATAGAAACAGATCCTGAAACTAAGAATTTTCTTTTTCTCTTTTCTTTAAAAATCTTTCAGTACAGATTTTTTCTGAAGTTAAGTATTTTTATATAGTTGAAATCATCAGTCAATTGAAGCTAGACCATCATGGAAAACTTGAAAGAACTGGACGGCCCTTTCATCCTAACTACTTACTATTTAGATTGAATAATAGAAATAGAATAAAAAGAATTTCGAAGAAAATTATTGACACAGATACTGAGGAAATAATAATAATAGTTATAGTAATATTAGTATTACTATTACTATATATATATATATATATAAACATATGGTATTGTTTATAATGTGTCAAAATTTATACCATGTCCAATAATTGTGATGGTAACAAAAAAAACAAAAACCAAAATACAATTACTATGGTACCATTGTGTTATATATATCTTGAACAAATGTTTCAATATTGAATAACAAAAAAAAACAAACTCGAATCTGTCATAATGAAAAAAAAGAAATAATTTCAAAGTTACCATTGTTAAATGATTCTAAGATCATTTAAATTTGAATTTAGGAATGGGGAGTTACTAGGGCACACTTATTCTATATGATATACTATTGTTTCTAGTTCAACAGTTTGGTACCTTTTCTTTCTCAAAAGTTAAGACATAAGACATTGAATGAAGGTTGGAAAACAGGCTTTTCCAGTCTTGCATTAGGAACAACTTATTTATTTATTTAAACACATAAATATTGGTACAAGGAAGTACCAGATACATACGCGTCGCACAAATCTCATTCGAATTGTGTGAGGGCTGTGATACTGCCCAGGTGCCCAAACTGAAGCAGGTGGTTTTCTTATAGGGCCACACTCTGAGCCTTAGACCTAAAGATCTGATCCACAAGGCAGTGGAGAATCGTAAGGAGATGCAGTCACATGGTAGCCGGTGACCCACGGTTGGTTCATACATTATTTGTTCCCTCAGAATACTGTGGCCCATGTGCACCATTGGTTTGGAATTAGGGTTTTCCAACTCCCCTAGGTGGACTCACCGTGTCCACTAACCCGGTTAAAGCGCCGGATATTCGCTTTTCATCCTCTCAATTTCGTAAACAACACTCTCGCCACAAGAAGGCAGTGAGTAGGACTTCCCTGATAGAGGCTATATACGCATGGCAATGTGAGAGCATTTCGAGAGAGAGGGCGGGCACTCTCCACTCTCGGCCGTACCAGGGCATTTGGGGGCATCAGGAACAATATCTTCAAACTTAAGCTTCGGAATTGAATGGCTTAATTCTAACTGATAATTGATGAAATCTCAAGACGATTTCATAAAGCTTGTTTGGCTTTTGTTAATTTGAGTCACCTATGGTATGGGCGAGATATCTGTCTTTCAACCAAAAGGTGAGCTTAACTGTGAAACGCGGTCTTTTTTAAAGAAAAGGGAATATTTATAGGTTGATAGTATTTCATTATATATCTTTGAAGCATCGTTTGCTTATGTTCGAACCACCGTCAGTCAGATGCAACGTAGAACCTGGCATGTGTGTATATCAACTTAAGTTCTTATGCGTCATTAGAACAGCAGGATGAAATTGTTGGGGCAAATCCCAGAGTAGTAGAGGTAGTAACAACACTAGTGGTCATAGAAAAGATTAGGTACGGAAGATGCAATACAAGAAAACTAGTGGGATAAAACAGATTTTTGATGAATTCAGAAACTTAAGATACCTTTAACAACACTAGAGATCCTCTTCGAGCCACCCAGTGAACAATGATGATATTAGATACGGGATACTAAGCGAAGATAGAAAGTTGGTTGATGAAGTAGCGGATCTATATCAACTGAAGTGAATTGGACATGTATTACGTATGGCAAACCACTGCTGACCTTAGCATGAGATATTTGAAAGTGTAGGAATCAGTTGGAAGAAAGCTGGAGAAGGGCAAGCCAAAATGTAGCACTAGTGCGTGAAATCATTGGGTAATGGACGCAGATGACAATTTTGATTGATGGTTGACTGGGTTGGGGATTATACAATGAAATAAGCTATCACATATATGTGGTCAGTCAGTCACAATCAAAATACAGCTTAACACAGATGTGTTGTTATAACACATCGGTATAACAAGAAGAAATTAACAAGGAATATAGTGAACACATCGAAATAGCAGTATTATAAAGGATAGTGAGAAAGATCAAACATTAAAGAATAAAATCTTAGAAGAAAGGATGTCGAAACTCAAGATCTAAATGTTGATAACACACTAAATACATCTGTGCAACTGAGACCGATTCTGAGACTTGAACTACTTGTTTGTGGCTATCGTGTAGTTTACAATAATTAGCACAGCCCAGCCTAACACAATCATTAAAATTATGGACTGATGTCATGACGTTTACATAAATCCATTAGTTTTCATGATGGTTTAAAAAGGCGAGTAAACAAACAAATGAATCTCAAATTTGAACAAACCTATCAAAGATTTTCGTCCACCACGAATAGGCTTAGGGACATCTGATGCTTGTGTATTATTGTCATTTTTTGAAATTGTACCAGATCCAAACGACTCCGTTGCTTTTGACAGTGTACCATCAGGTGTTTTAGTGTTTAAATCAACAGTAGAGTTTCCACAGAATAATGCATTAGGCATGCAATCATTAGATTCATGACGTGAATAATTATGTTTAGACTGTTGCAATTTTGTTGTTAATGGTATTCCTTCTTCAACTGAAGTAAGACGTTCAGTAGAATGATTTGAACGGCTAATTGTACCAAATGATCGATGACTAGATGTATTTTTTGCGTATAACCCAGTATTAGAAGTTTTACTGACAAGTTTATTAGTATTATTGTTTACTGTTGTATTAGATGTGCGATTTGGTGAGTATTGGTTCATCAATGACTTATTCTGTTTAACAAGAGCTGCATAGACCGACTCCACAGATATTTGTTGAATACTAGTAGCTTTGGGAGTAATACTATTACATGGAGGTTGAATATTAGATTCATTATTTAATCGGCTGATTGATTTTAAATTAGATATTGAACTTGCAGCAGATACTGAACGACTACTGGCTAAAGAATGACCTTGTACCGACGGTGGTTCTGTCATTGCAATACGTTGATGTTGTTGCCGTTGTTTGATAGTACGTTTAGTGGAATTTTGAGCAGTATTTTTATTATCAAGATTAATTGTAGTTTTATGGGTACTATTCATGGTTGTGGTAGGCTGGATAACATTCTTCTTGTATTTGTAAACGGTGTTACCACTGCTGATCGAAGAGCTTGCATGATTCACAAGGTTAGGCTGGAATTAACGTGTTGAGTAGAAAACATGGGAAATAAATAATTTAAAATTCATGGTGTAAATATTTGGATAACGAGCATAACATCGGATAACATTTTGTGCACAGTCGTAATTTCAATAAGTCAGCTTGGAAAGCACGTATGATCAAAGATTTACAACCTACTCTCACTCAAAGCTTTTGTTTTTAGAATACCAGACGATTTGTTGTGAACTATATACTTTCTCTTTAGTAGACAAAAACAGATATCTGGGCCAAAACGTTTTTTTTCAGACACTAAACAACACGTACTGATGAGTTTCTCGAGATCAGTTGAATAATGATGAAGAATAGGATCAAATATTTAATGATCTATGATCAAATTAAACATTGGTACATATCAGTACTTGAGTATTTATTTCATGCTGAAAGAACACAAAGGTATTTCTAACCAATCGCTCATTAATCTCTAACATTATCACTTACCAAATGTAAACGTTTATGTACCCACTCTATTTTTTTGTTTTCAAATCAACACCACTACTGTTCAACTGCTTGCAACGGAAATCAAACGTATGACAACATGAGTAGTGGTAAGCTGGATTGTAATTATTATTTGTTCTCGTAATTTATATATTCCATGATTGAACAACAACGCAAATGCCCTGGTACGGTCGAGAGTGGGGAGAGTCCGATCTCCCTCTAGAAATGCTCTCACATAGCCACGTGTATATAGCCTCTGACAGGGAAGTCCTACTCACCCCCTTTCTCGTGGCTGGGGTGTTGTTTACGAAATTGAGAGGACGAAAAGCGAATGTCCGGCGCTCTAACCGGGTTGGTGGACACGGTGAGTCCACTTAGGAGAGAGTTGGAAAACCATGATTCCAAACTAGTGGTGCACATGGGCTCCAGTATTCTGAGGGAACAAAATGGCGTATGAACCTATCGTTGGTCACTGGCTATCATGGGACTGAATCTCTTTACGATGCTCCACTGCCTTGTGGATCAGACCTATAGGTCAAAGGCTCCGAGTGTGGCCCCCTATGAAAACCACGTATTTCAGTTTGGGAACCCGGACAGTATCATAACCCGACTAGAATTAATTTCTCTATCATACATTTTATAATTTTTACTCTCATAGTATTTTGAATATTCCCAATTTTTCAGTTGAATAAAACAATCTACATTACATTAGACAATCCATGTGTAATATTTTCTTTCAATGTGACGATACATGTATAACTTTTCCTAGATACGAAAAGATTCATTTAATGTATGGATATTTGGGAGCAGAAACACACAATCAAGTAGATACATACATTATGCAAATGAATGAATGATGCGAACATTCAAATTTATGCCACGTAAACAAATTCTATGATACAATCTGCTTAACAAAAAGTATTTCATATAATTTGATGCTTGATCTTGTATGATAAATATTGTGATGGATTCTTCTTATTCAGCATAGAATTAGCACGTCTCTATTTTAATAAGCTAATCACAGTTTTTGAAAAAAAAATATTTCAATTTTATCACGTTCGATTTGATGAGAGATTTACAAGCGATACGTGTGGTGTGATCTACTTATATCCATATAAGTAGTATATGGTGATGGTCGGGCATTGAATGTATTCTGGCAGAAGATCGATAAGGAAAGAACAGGAATGAAGCGCAATCGGTACGAAAATGCATGAACAATGAAATCAGAGAAGATGAACTAATATTTGCAGAAAGAACAGTCAAGATTGAGACTATTGATTGATAGTTTGTAAATTAACAGTTTACTGTATGATTATCAGAATTTAGTGGGATAGTCTGTAATTTGTGCCCGAATAGATTCGATTGTCCCCACTCGTGTTCTTGTTCACTACATACGTAAAATTTATGAACGGCACGTACCTCAATTACGTTACAAACACATAAGCGGATACTTCAAAAATTTCATTGACTAAAGAATAGGAATACTGATAATTTCGTGCCACGTATTCCAATATTTGAAAAACGTTGACAACCTATTATAATAGATTTTTAAATAGACATAACATAGCCTACAGGACAGCATATAAGGTGATGGTGAGAATTTACGGATTGTAGTACATCGTATACAGACAAGTGACGGGATTAGTTTAGGCATAATTATACATATCATCAATAGTCCAAGATAGAAAGACACAGTTGGAAACTGGAATTCCCTATCCAGTAAAGCTTTTGAGATCCGTCAAAATAATAATTAAAATAAAAATCGAAACGATTAGAGCAGGAGTTTGATCCGATAGGTTATGGATCTCTGAATAAATTATAACTGATTGAAATTATAAATACCGACCACCAGGTGAAAACTCAATGGTGTATGAGTAAAAATGTACTTACTGTGAGAATTGACAGTTCGATTTTCGATCCGTGGGAGTCTCACGTGAATACTGATAGGGAATATTCCCATATTATAGAGAAAACAATATTCAGTGCTCCTTGACGTTTAACCGCTGTGATAAACTTTTATTTCACAGACCATAACTAGTGATTAAATAAATTAACATATTTGTAATATCCCAAATAACCAAATGAATTCGGTTATTTATCCTCTGAAGATGTGGTTTACATTGAATCACGAAACGTCAGAAAATCTTTTTTTTTTGTATTCATTAGGATTGGGATCTTTAAGCGATCATTAGGATATTACAAATACATCAATTTATTTATAACAATCTAACCAATGCTCAATTTATTCGAAACTATCAAGTAAAACCTTAATAATGATACCTATAACTAGTAATTATTTTAGGCGGTTTAAGATAGTTAGGAGTAAGCTTTAATATCTAGGTTTCGCGCAAGTTGGATTCCGCAAGGATCGGTCGTGCACAGACCAAATTGCGACACTAAGGATCATCGTCGAACAATCAATTGAGTGGAATTCGGCACAATACATCAACTTTGTTGACCATGAGAAGGCGTTTGACAGTGTCGACAGGAGAACATAATAGAAACTTCTTCGACACTATGGAATTCATCCTATCTCATGCACATGAAAAAGTACAGACGAAGACAGCAAATGTAGCAGCAGCCTCTGCATCAATAGGCCTCAAAATACACAAAGGAAGAGACGTTGGAAGTGGACAGGACATATATTGAGGAAATCACCAATGTGCATCACGAGGCAAGTCCCAACTTGGAGTCCGGAAGGGAAGCGGAAAAACGGAAGGCCATGGAACACATTACGCCGGGAAATAGAAGCAGACATGAAAAGGATGAATTTTAACTGGAAAGGATCGCCCAGGACAGGATTGGATGGAGAATGCTGGTGTGCGGCCTATGCTTCTCCACCAGGGGTAATAAGCGTGAGTACTTTATATAAAATCATAATGAACATAGTATCAAGTCCATTCAATAGATACTTTGTCCACTTTCAAAAGCTTAGAAACAATATAACATTTATTAAAAAAAATAAGCACAAAAAAAACTATGAATTACTTGAACTTCATTTTGATTATTTGGATTAGTTTTCTTATTACCATGAAGCATTTGATTATTCCCCATAGTAGTTAGTTTACTCGAAGAACATTGATTTTGAATGGTTGAAACTACCGTTTTCTCTATTCCATAAACATTATTATTATTATTAGTATGATTAGTGAATTTGGCATTATTTAATTTTCTATTTGACAACTGATGTGGATGATGTAACTTTACTGATTGAATATTGGATATAGAAGTTGCTTTACTTGATATTTGATTAGTAACACATGTAGATGGTGGTGAAATGTTGCTTGACTCCACTGATTTAGTGACAATCATTTTATTGTTGAACTTATTACTATTATTACTAGTAGTAGTAGCGGTAGTAGTAGTATTAGTAGTAGTATTACTATCGTCATTATCGAATGAAATAGACTGTTCCAAGTCGGTCAATTTTTGTAAAAGCTCTAAACTGGAAGCATTACTAACTGGTTGAGAGTTATTATTATTATTACTATTAGTAGTAGTAATAGTGGTATCATTGTTTAATTTGTTATTAGAATGATGTTGTTTTTCATTGATATAATCACATGGTTTCATTAGGTCTGAAACAACAGTCTGGAAGAAAGAGAAAATCAATTACAGAAACAAATTTTGTTTACAAAAAGATAACTGGCATTAGAGCCTAATTCCGGGCATTTCATTATGATTTATCCCGATGTCTAATGAGTTGACTGAAGTAGGGTCGGAAGGACGAAAATGATTGGAGATGTTGGGTGACGCGGAGCGAAATCAGTCAGACTGATCTAATTGTATTACTTACTTACACCTGTTATCCCTCGTGGAGGAGCATTGGCCAACCATCCTCACTCTCTATCCAACCCTATTCTGGGTTAATTGTATTACATCTCTACTTAAATCTTGAGTTAAGTATCATTCATAATTGTTCATCATTTTACGATCCCAATCACATCTTATGAACTGTTATTTCTCACGTTTAGACATTGATTACTTTAGATATTACTGTTTATTCCACTCTTTTCGCTTTGTTGAAGCGTAAAGGTAAATTGGATCGATTTACACTCGTGAAAAGTCTTATACTGACATTATCATAGATACGGAGATAAGGAAACATATAAAAACACAGATATAAATGGTGAACAAGTAGAGGAAAATCCTATTGATAAAGTAGTTTTCGCGTGTAATAGTCTTTTAGGATACATGCTTCACTTTTCTGTTGTATTGCGAGCGAACTGTTAAGATGGTGAGTGTCTAAATCATCACTTCAATAGAATTCATGAAACCACTTCATACTGACAATAACGATAGATAGCATAATACACTTACCTTGAAAAGTCTATAAAGTAGTTCTTCAACTAGCCTATTAGTAATATGAGAACTCAGAACACTACCACTCGGCCATAAAGCCGAGGTAAATGGAGTACAGTTCAAACCATCCAATTTATTTATATAAGAACTCTCGTCTAAATTAGAGCGAATAGTTTCACAGTATTTGAGCGCCGAGTTGATGTAAGACATTATATAGGAATAATATATATTTGTAAAATCTCAGCGAATGAATTTGTTGAATTTATTGTTTGAAAACCAAGTGTTTTGACTACTTAAACACAATTGGATTCTGAAACTATTTACAAATGATTAACTAGCAGTTATTCGTTACGGAATAACTACAAACCAAATAAAACAGTTTCTGAGAAGAGTGCACTGACATTCTTGATTGATGACAATCATTTAACCGATAGTAGATAGTATTAAAATAAGATTCGCGAAGTTCCGATAGAAAGAGTTGTACAAGGTATAGTTAAGTAAGTCAAGTTGAAGATAATGACTCATTGAGTGATATCTCACTCAACACAAAGCCTGACTATCTTGGACCCAAAGGTGTACCCACGTATAGGCACAAAACCTTGAAAAATCTCAAAAGTGGAACGACGGAAAGCTGTTCACCACTGCTTTATGATTATAGATAGATTTTCCAATAGATATTATTTTGTACGAAAGTCTTCATACAACCTAAGTAGATAACAGTTAGTCAGTGAATAACAAAAGAACCAGATATAAATATAAAATCGAACATACGAAACCTAACGAATTATTCCTTTATACTACAATACATCAATTAAGATATATCATAACAATACCATAACAGTTTCGAACGAATTGTTGGACAAGAAAAATGATTCCCCCCTTATTTTTACAAAGTCAATAACCTATTTGTAAGGTAATTAATTATGGATAGAAGAGAGAGTTAGGAAAGAGAACAAGAAGAGAATTTCTAAACAAAACACAACTGACATACACATAACTGGAACATTCACAAATATAAATTAATGTTTTGTAAAAACCGTACAATTGAGAAAATATAGATAACAATGCCAAAGTTAGATTTGGTCCCCCAAATGCCCTGGTACGGTCGAGAGTGGGGAGGGACCACCCTCCCTCTCGAAATGCTCTCACATGGCCACGCGTATATAGTCTCTGCCAGGGAAGTCCTACTCACTGCCTTCTCGTGGAATTATGATTGTTTACGAAAGTGAGAGGACGAAAAGCGAATGTCCGGTGCTTTAATCGGGTTGGTGGACACAGAAAGTCCATCTAGGGGAGTTGGAAAACCCTGATTCCAAACCAATGGTGCACATGGGTTCCAGTATCCTGAGGGAACAAATGGCGTATGAATCAATCGTTGATCACCGGCTACCATGGGACTGCATCGCCTTACGATGCTCCACTACCTTGTGGATCAGATATTTAGGTTGAAGGCTCGAGGTGTAGTCCCCTATGAAAACCACGTATTTCGGTTTGGGCACCTGGGCAGTATTCCAGCCCTCACACAAATCGAATGAGATTTGTGTGGCGCTTATGTATGTGGTGCTTCTGTGTACCAATATTTATGTGTGTAAATAAATAAATAAATGTGTTCACTTATTTCGGTTATTTGATTTACTTTGAAGAAGTGTCTTACATTCAGTCACGAAGTGTCAGAAATGCAATGATTGAAAAAACAGTTTATTGTTCCTTGTAATTTACATTATTAACTAAACTTTCAATTCAAGAAAACCAATTGTGTATGACATAGGGGTGGTGAATATACAGAACATTCATAATTAGTAATGAAATGAGAAAACTAAATGTTAAGGGACTATTCTAACACTGGTAAACAATGATTGAGAAACAAATTATCAAAGAGTACAGTATGTAATTATTTATCAGTATATCATTGTGTAGATTATTGAATTTCATTGAAATCATGAACCGACCAATGTTAGATCATCATTTAAAACATGGGAGCACAGGATACCAGTTTCGTCCCAGTGTGGGACTCCTCAGCTATACGCATTTACAACCCTGTACCTGGGAATCGAACCAAGAACCTTCGGCCTCGTGCGAAGACTCTTTACCTCTAGATCACTGAGCCGACACTCAATGGTGTTAATGCCTAATCATAAGTATTTAAAACGATACATATAAATTCTTATGCTATATCCAACTTCTTAGTTTACCATGATCTTAACATTCCTTCGTATCTTTTTAGTTATTTCTTGACATGTGTTTGTTTTCTCTTCTTTATCTTTTCATATTCTCTAAGTGTATACTTGTTTTTTAAATCTTATTTTGATACGTATTGCTTCATATCTTGTTTCTACGTTTTATTTCATCACCATTAACTTTTGACTATTACGTAACGTAAAATTTGGATTGATTTTTATTATTTTTACTAATGAATGATGCAGTAGTTCTATTTTTATTAAAGACTCATGTGAGTGGACTGGTTGAAGTTAGACATTAACACCGTTGGATGCCGGCCAGCTCAGTGGTCTATCGGTTAAGTGCTCTGGCGCGAGACTGGTAGGTCCTGGGTTCGAATCTCGCGACACGGGATCGTGGATGAGCACTGCTCAGGAGTCCCATAATAGGACGAAACGGCCGTTCAGTGCTTCCAGGTTTTCCATGGTGGTCTAGCTTCAATTGACTCATGATTTCAACTAGTAAAAAATACTGAAATCTCCACAAAACCCCTTCTGATTAAGTGAAAAATAATTAGAATAATAAAATCACACAGCTTTAGTCAATGGTATCGTTAAAAAGAAAATTTTCTCCGCTGAAACATCTTCATTTTGTTTAATGACTAGTTAATGGGTTTCTTTTGTTGTATTCTGTCTTTATTTATAAATGCTTTACTACTGTTCAACCAACAGTAGCACCTACATTAAAATGGTGATTACACTGCTGATTGTGATGATCCAGTCAACTTAAAATAGGCTGGGATACGTACCTTTTTTAGATCCTACCATGTTAGACAGATCTGTCGGAGAGCAGAGAGCAAGAGAGTTAAGTTATAAAGTCAAAACCATAATTTTAGTTGTATTGTGTGGTGATGGTAAGGTGTTTCTCTTCGAACAACTCACATTCGCCGCAACGATGCCTTCTTACAAACAGAGGAGTTTAAAATTCTCCACCCCGAAAATAGAGAAGCTTATTTTGCTCCACAAATTTTCCGTGCCGATACTAGGACATAAAAAGTAAAGTGGTGAAACATCGTAATTTACCAACAAAGAACTTCAAATAGCTATCCCTTTATCTCTGTGATCATGTATCTTCCTATTCAAGACTACTACTAACTTAATTTACATTTCAGGATTCATAGAAAGAAGTATTCCTTTACAATACTTATTTATTTATTTAAACACATAAATATTGGTACAAGGAAGCACCAGATATACATGCGCCGTACAAATCTCGTTAGATTTGTGTGAGGGCTGTGATACTGACCAGGTGCCCAAACTGAAGCAGTTGGTTTACTTAAGGGGCCGCACCTGGAGCCTTCGACCTGAAGGTCTGATCCACAAGGTAGTGGAGCATCGTGAGGAAATGCAGTCCCATGGCAGCCGGTGACCAACGATTGATTCATAAGCCATTTGTTCCCTCAGGATACTGGAGCCCATTTACACCATTCAATTGAAATCAGGGTTTTCCAACTCCCCTAGGTTGATGCTCCGTATCCACCAACCTGGTTAGAGCGCTGGACACTCGCTTTTTGTTCTCTCAATTTCGTAAACACCCCCACCACGAGAAAGCAGTGAGTAGGACTTTCCTGGAAGAGGCTGTATATGCGTTGCCGTGTGAGAGCATTTCGAGAGCGAGGGCTGTCCCTCCCCACTCTCGGCTGTACCAGGGCATTCGGGGGCTCTTCGTCATACCTTAAACAGCACTTGAGATCATTCACAGAATTATTACGTAAATTTAGATTACAACCTATCCTACCTAATTGGTTTGCCTTTACTTTTGTTAAATTAAATGTAATTGCTTTATCTGTTAAACAATTCATTCATCTTTTAATGACTATTAAAAACGAAAACATTGTATGCTTTACACTTGAGTTTTTCTATTCTATTCCTAATATGATAGTGAATAATGGTATAATAAATCAAAGTTAAGCGGTCATACAAAATACTTGTGAAAGTTAGTCCTATTTTGAAGTATTGACCTACATAGTTACTAAAATAAAATAAAAAAACAGATTTCAAGATTCATCAAAATACGTAAGGTTGATTATAAAATGGCTTAACTTTCAGAAAGAAAACCCAATTACTTAAACCGAATTAGAGTACAGAAAGAAGAAGGAAAAAACACTAAGGTGTATTCATTTCAATTGTGTTGGTTAAATTATTTTCCTAAACGAAGTGTTTATCAGGACAAACTTAAAGAAGAAGAATGAAGCTATATAGAACTGACCTAGCAACTACTTATTTAGTTCACAGAATATTTATGGTTTAAGGATATTTGTTGTAATAATAATGATGTTGTCTAGATAGACAATAAAACCATTCTCAGAAGGGATTTTGTGGAGATTTCAGTATTTTTTTCGGAAGGTCCTGGGTTCGAACCTCACGAGGCGGAATCATGGATGCGCACTGCTGAGGAGTCCAATAATAGGACGAAACGACCGTCCAGTGCTTACAGGTTTTCCATGGTGGTCCAGCTTCAATTGACGCATGATTTCAACTATGAAAAAAATCATTCTCATTAGATTATGATCTTTCTAAATAAATAGAACCACTAAAACTAAATGCTAACAGGATAGAGCTCTGACTATGCTGACTAGCCCACGTTTAATCAATCAGGGCTAGTGAATGAATCGAAAAGATGCCAGTAAATTCTTCTGTTAATTCCATATAAATTCAAATACTTTCAATACTGTATCTTTGTTGGTTGGATCATTGAAAGTTATAAGCCTACCTCTCTGAGCAAAGATGGATAGTGGCTAGGAGTGGAATCCAGGACACGCATTTCGTCCTATTTGGGACTCGTCAACTGGATGTACCTGCATCTCACAGTGGTTCACCCTGGAACTGGGACCCGGTACCTTTCGCTTCAAACGCCAACGGAAGATTCAAACAAGTAATACTAAGTGAAGTTAAATTTCACCCCATAACACAAGCAAGTGGCTATCAGAACTCAGTGACTAAGTGGATAACGCGATGGCGTTTGAAGTGAAGTCAGAAAACAAAAACAAATAAACCTGTCGATTTGATTCTACTGAATGCTACTTACTTTAGCGCCTTGTTGAAGTAGTTCACTGATATCTTTAGCATCAAGTACATCAATGATATCAATATCTTGTTTGTTTATTGAATAATTATTGTTGTTCATTCCAACAAATGATTTGGATACGATCGACGACGGTGCTCGTAAACCAGACTTTGTTTTATTTAACGGTAATGAACTTTTGTTGAAATTCGATGTAATACGACGAGGTTCATAATATGGTGATAATTTCGAATAATTATGATTTGTAGCTGAAGTTACATTTAGAAAGACACCAATAGAAGTTTACATATATATATAATGCAATAAAGTGAGAAGCACAAGCCATATGAATAAAAAAAACCCTATCAATCAATATCTCGGGTTGGAATTCTAAGCTGTGATATTTAATGACATCTATGTAACGAACATCTAAGTTCTGTGGAATTTTTCACCGAAAGTTTTATGGAAGACTTATCCCAAATGATGACGACGCAACTTATTTACTAAGTACACAATTGTGCCACAATATCTGTACGAGGCTCAGTAATACTACACTCCTCAGATGAGTAAATCAAAAAAGCTGTAGTGAGATTCAAAATTATAGATTGCTGTTTGAAAGTCGAGTACTTTGACCATTAATCCTTCATTGTACATCTAAATTAAGTTGCTACCGTTTTATTGTTAATATAACGAAGCGATCTTAGTTAGACAACCATTGAAGTCTGGACAGCTGTTTTGTTCTAGCGTGGGACTATTCAGGAGTGAGTATCCACGACTTCACCAGCAGGGGTTGGACTCAGAACCCTTGGTCTTGCATGTAAACGACTAAGCTATAAACCACTAAGCCGAGATCTACTGGTTACGATGCTTAACTCCAATTAATTTGTAATATCGTGTAACTATCTTGACGGGTAACTGCCTTGTACTCGACATGGTTGAACTCCACTAGTTGAGATTTCTTATTAGAATTCGATACTTAAACAAAACAACTGATTAGCGCTTCTTGGATTCCAATAGTTCTCTAATTCAACTCGGTCTATGATGTAAAACTACAATGAACAAAGTTAGTTTACAGTAAAAACTTGTTAATTTTGATGGCAAAAAATATAACTGCTGTTGATTTTTTTAAAAATCATTCTACATAGGAGTACATCGACTAGTTTGAAGATTCGGTACACTTTATTATTATTATTATTATTTTAAACCCATAAATATTGGTACAAGGAAGCACCAGATACATATGCGCCGTACAAATCTCATTCGATTTGTGTGAGGGCTGTGATACTGACCAGGTGCCCAAACTGAAGCAGGTGGTTTTCTTAAGAGGACACACCTGGAGCCTTTGACCTAAAGGTCTGATCCACAAGGCAGTGAACTATCGTGACGAGATGCAGTCTCATGGTAGCCGGTGATCAACGATTGATTAATACTCCATTTGTTGCCTCAGGATACTGGAACCAATGTGCACCATTGGTTTGGAATTAGGGTTTTCCAACTCCTCTTGGTGGACTCGCCGTGTCCACCAACCCAGTTAAAGCGCCGGACATTCGCTTTTCGTCCTCTCAATTTCGTAAACAACAGTAATGCCACGAGAAGGCAGTGAGTAGGACTTCCCTGGCAGAGACTATATACGCGTGGCCATGTGAGAGCATTTCGAGAGGGAGAGTGGACTCTCCCCACTCTCGGCCGTACCAGGGCATTGGCGTACACAACAAACACTACTTGTTGTAGGCTAATCATCCTTAGCTGACAAGTGAATTGATACGAATTAGTGAATTATGTTAAATCAATCAGAAAAGATATCTATCTATAACTAACCTAGATAGTAAAAATAACATAACAAGTCATAATGAGAAAAAACGTCAAAACTGGTTATATATATACACCCTAACTTCCTTCAGAAAATTCACACAGGAAATGTGATCCTACAACTTAAGTATAAATAACGAAGTATAAGTTATTATTATTAATGAAAATATTGTGATGAAACAAATTTAATTGTGAAGGGTTTCAGCTAATATAGATATATAATTACTTCATTTGGACTATTGGCCACATTGCAACTTGATCGATAAAATTCAAGCAGCACTAAAACAGATCAAACATATTTATACATAAATCAGTAGTGTCAGGTTGTAGACAGCTATTTAATTCAGAAAATGGATGAGGGTTACGCAATATTGTGGGTTGATTGAAGTTAGGCATTAACAACTTTGGATGCCGGATCAGCGGTCTACTAGCTAAGAAGCCGTGAGACAAACGGAAGGTCCTGGGTTCGATTTCCGAGTGCAGGGTCATGTATAAGCACTACTGTTAATGAGTACAGTAATAGGACGAAACGACCATCCGGTGCTTCCAGGTTTTAAGTGGTGATCTAGGTAAGATCACTTTATTAAAACTGAAAAAAATATATATAACGGTACTTACCATTTGTGATATCTGCTCCGAATGATGCACAACTAACTTTGCTTGTCATTTGAATTTGCTTTATCTGATTATTAGTAATAATACTACTACCATTATTACTGTTGCTACTGCAATTCACAGTGACAGGAGTAGTGTTTGTAGTAGAAGTGATAGACGCTCCAGTAGACGCATGATTGTGCTTAGGTGTAATTGTATTATTCATTATCACTGGATTCATATTCAGATACGAAATTTCTTCTTGTTGTTGTGCATCGTCGGAGCCATGATCTAAAAAATGTACTGTACCAGCACCTCTATTAAAAGATTGTGCAGTTTTATTATTATTATTATCACTCAACTTTGTAACAGTTGTATTATTCAAATTATGACCAGGTATTTTAAACTTTTTCAGAGACAGATTGCTACTATTACCACTACTACTACTGATTCTACTTCTACTACTACTACTACTACTACCATCTTGTGAATATTGACCTCTGGGATTTGATGATATACATGATAAAGTTGTCGGTACTTTGTAAACAGATAGTTCTCTATACGGATGTATTTTAGACAACGATAATGATGATGAAGATGATAATGATGTATGACAATGATTAATCGCTTCTTCATGGTTATTTGATTTACAATAATCCACATTATTATTATTAGGAATATTATTGTTTGCAAAAGGATTCGTAGATTCATGCTCCGTAGTGTCCAACTTTAAAGCCGGTGATACTGATGGTTGTTGCTGTTGTGATGATGACGATGAAGACGACGACGACAATGATGATGATGATATTGAAGATGTTGACTGTTGACACGTTTGTTTTTTCTGTTGACAATGTTGTTGTTTACGAAGCATTGATATTGATTTTGGACGTGGCATCGCTGATGATATACATTCTTGTAATAACGAATGTTCCATACCAACTGATTCAATACTGAGTAATGAAGAAAAAGAACTAACATCATCTTTGTCACCAACGGTGTATTGAAACGGAGATGATGATGACGATGGTATTGATGAATTCGGTAAAAGTATACTATCATTATTCTGTTGTCCATTTTCATTCTGATTTAAACACGATTTGGACGATTGTTCTGATATATCTGAAAGATACAAAATTAAGCTTTAAAATGATCAAAACAATATGAAGTGTACTATAAAATGTGGGATTTTTCATCAATAAAACGATTCCAGATTGCTCGAGGCAATCGGATTGAAATTCGGACCTTGGTTTTTACTCTGATTACCACTTATCCGCAAGACGTATCCATATGAAATCCCAACAACATAACGCAGCAGACAAAATGAAAGGATATTAATGGATTTCTCAATCAGTGATTGACGAATGAATATGTGAACAAGATGAGTTTGAGTGGTATCATATGTGTGGGAGGTTGTCACTTTTCGGTTATCTACAGATTAGAAGGATATTTGCTCTTAAGATGGTTAGAAAGTAAATTTAGTGGTGACCTTGATGATCAGCACGCGTGACAGTAGGCCGGTTACACGTGATTTTTAGAGAATAATTTTTGATACATAAGGTTCGTATTTTTGAGATTTTACAGGCGGTACAGACAATTGGTAGTAAAAGGTAAGGTGTGCTACTTTTAGGGTGGAAATTTTTTTCTTTTCCCTTACATTGTGGGAAGACGGCAAGACTACATATGTTGGTTATTTGTGAGAAATACCCTACTGCTGTCACATTTCATCATAGTTGGCAGTAGTAGGTAGTAATTGTCACTTTGAGTCCTTTATAATGACGTGAACTTGATCAAGTGTCTGAAAATTTTCATCTATTTCACAAGTGAATGAATTAAAATATGTTTTGCTTCAAGCTGTCTTAATCAAACGGAAAAGTTCGATTTATATTTTCGTTTCAAGTTGTACCTTCAATACCGAATCTTTTCTATTACCACTAATGCCGTTACTACTTCACAGATATGTGTGATCAAACCCCTACCCACTCCCTATGCCTTTTACATTCAATGATTATATTACAGAGCCTTAGAGTAATACAGCACAAACAAATACAGTATGAGGGATTTTCCAAAACCTACGGTCGATGAATTCTTTTAAAGTTTATTATGTTCAAATAATACTTACTTTGAGAACGAGAAACAATCGGTGAATTTAATGAATGACATTTACTTTGTAACATTGGTGCAACTGTTGCACGTGGTCTTGTTAAACCAGAAACTTGAGTAAATGGATCTGCAATACTAGTTAATGCAGATGTTGTACGAAGTGGTGGGATCGGAGGTGTTGTATTCGATTGTTGATATGGAACAGTTGACAATGATGATGGTGATGCAAGAGTTAAAGGCATATTAGAAGTCATTGCATCTGTTGTTGTTGGTAACAATGCTGAATGAATACTTATTTCATCATGACGAAGAGAAGATGAACTTGACAATAAGTTCTTATTACCGACAACACATGGAGTACCTTCAACTGCATACATTTGCAAGCAATCATCATCATTTGATGATGATTGATCAATTGGTGAACAAAAATTAGATAATCTAATTTGACCAGATTTTGGCATAGCAGATTGTATTACTTCAGATAATAAATCTGATGAATTATCACCATTCAAGGAGCTTGATGTTGATGAACTACCATCACCATGACTGACAGTAACATTTTGTGTATGACATTGTTTGATTAAATTGTTTGAAGTATGCTTTATTGTATGATTAGATATTTTTATATTGAATGGTGATTCCGAATGGAAATTCATATCACTATCAACCATTAGTTCGTTACCTTCGCCACATTCTCCTTCTTCTTCGTCTTCTAATGGTTTATGTTCTGTTGTGAGTAAATCATTTAGTGAACTAGTTTTCGTTGAAGTCCCAAATGGTGTATCTTCTACAGCGAATGTTTTTAAAGAATCTTCTGGTTCATTGTAAAGAAGACCTGTTGATGGGGAGTTATTAAAATTTATATTCGATGATTTGTGACCAGTTACATTGTAAGGAATATTTGATGGCATTGCAGATGCTATACATTGTTGTAATATTTGTGAATGATTATTATTGTCATTATTGTCATCGTCTTCATCATCATCATCATCATCATCAACACCTTCGTTCACTTCACAATCATTGTTCAAATTACTGCTCATATCAGACTGCTTGTAAGAATGTGAATGATGAAAATACAAAGCATTCAAATTTTCTGTATCATCTTTTGGAGGTGGGGGTGTACCTTCTTCGGCGAAAGGCAATCGAACATCTTCTTCATCAGGACAACTATCTGTCTCATATAATTCACCAACACAATTTTGACTATGATTTATATTTCTGAAATGACAATTTCTTTTACTACTACTACTGTTACTACTACTACTACTAATACCGTTATCCTCATGATTACGATTAATTGACATTAATTCACTACTTATTCTCTCTCTGCTATTACTACTTTTTTGTTGACTGGAATATTCACTTTCCGGTGATGATTGATATCCGTTAAATGGAACTTCTAAGTCTAACGAAGACATGCATGATGATGTACCACGTGAGAATATTAATGGTGTTTGTTTAGAAGAAAATAATTCACTTTCTCTATCAATCAGTTCGGATTCTTTATGAACTATTGGAAAAGATGCTGGTGGAGGTGGCATAGGGAAATGACAAGTTACACATTGATCACCCTCTACTTCTAAATTCATTGATGTTAATGGAGTGACAAGATTCGAGATATCTTCCGGTGGTGAGGGCAGATAGGTATTATCCTCTTGTTCATTCACAATGTCGGAATGAGGTAGAAAATTCATTTTTTGGGGGCGACTGAATCCGATTGTATTTAATTGAACTTCACTATTATTTATACTATCCTCATGACTTAAATTACTATCACAGTTCGATGGTGTACCCTCAACAGCATAAACATGAGGAATTGGATCATTTCGGTAGATCAATATTGGGGCATTACTATGTATATTATCGTTATCGTTACTATTATTATGACTTATATGTACATCATTAACAGTATTGAAGTTATTATTTGCTTTATTCGTTAAAAACTGTTCATCAGATCTATTCAAATCCAAAGATGATGCATTTGCTGAATTCGAGGGAAACGGTGTACCTTCTTCAGCATAAACACGTGTTTGTTCATCATCCACGCCTGTATCAACGGCCGTATTAACATTATGATTAACTTGATGATGTCCATGACAATTTATTTCATCGTACCAATCTGATAAATCATGTCGACGATTAGTCGATTCAGACAACATAAGTTGAGAATCACATAAGCTTTCTGAATTTCGATTACTTGATGTTTTCACAGTGATATCTCGATAGTTAGAATGGTCACTGATAGGTATTCCACCTCGATAATATAAGCATAGATTGTTATTTGGCTCATATTTAACTTTTTCATTATATTCATTAATGCAGTCATTTTGTTCATTAGTTTGACCTTCAACTTCATTTTCCACTTCTACTTCATCATCTTCAGTTTCATCCACATCATCACTATCAATATCATCGTCTAGTTCATCGTCACTTTCAGCTTCAAATACTACAGATAACAGACCAAAACGAAGTCTAGATGTTCTTGATGACACACGACGTTTACATGTTGGTTGTTGTTGTTCTGCACTTGTCTGTGCTGAATTATTGACATTATAGTATGTATCACCACCACTGTTACGACCATCAGTATTAGTGCATGGGTTTTTTTCATTACTTACCGAATGCTGGTCATGAGAATTTATGGTCATACTGGTTGTTATCGGTGATGATGACTCACTAAGTTGATTTTCTTGTGAATTAACTTGATTTGAATTACACACTGATGGAATCAAATGATTCTGATTAACAGGTTTATCTGTCTGTATTAGATTACGATAGACAGCCAGTGAACTAGTACGTATCAAATCATGTTTCGATTGAGTTAACTGTTCTATTAAATCTAATGCACCCAAGTGTAAAAGAAGCAAACGATCATTATAACTACTGATGTTATTATTAGTAGTAGTGTTACTATTGTTGTCACTACTAATTGGAATAGTGTTTACATTATTGATGGAAGGACATGTTAAATTCCATAATGTTCCGCATACATTTACTACAACTGTTAAACTTGGTGGATTACGTAATAGTTCCAATAGGATTGGATAAGCATTATTTTGATGAAGTATAGACCTAAAGACAAACAGAATGGATAACAACACATTCATCATAGTAAATAAACACACACAGAGAGAATGTATAGATTTATTCATTACGAGCAATCAACTAACTTATACAACTATTAAACTGATATTTACACTTCTACTTAATCATCAAAAAGATTGTACATTGGATTGACTGTGGAGATAAATTGTTAAACCAGACGTGTTGTAATTACTGGGCGAAGAAACTAAGGACACCCGGTTGATTAAAGCAAAATGAATTTAAAAGACTGTTTGAATTTATGAATTGGTGTTCAAAAATTAAGTAATCGAGTCAGTGCTGAACAATTCCACCGAAATCTTACAACTATACATTAAAAATAACTGTTATTGACAGCTGTACATAAAAATATCCGTGTGGTGTATGCTACTTATGAAGACAGACATAAGTAGTATGAAGCCGCAATAGGAAGTTGAATGTCGGGCAGCAGAAGATTGAATCGAAGAGAATAGAAAGGAAATTGGAGAGCAATCTAAATAACAACGGAATGAGAGGAATAATGGAGTATGTAAGGAACAACAGGACGTCTGCAACTGTCAAAACATAGTTTAGCGAATATATCAGGTCATCACCTTTAGAGAATGCTAGTGATGTGCATTGAATAAGAGAACTTTGGTCATATTGATTTGATGCTTACTACTTTTAGAAACCTAAGCATGACTACATATAGCCAAAATGAAACTGGACATTCAATCATTTCTCCTACACAAATAACAAAACTCACCGATAATCATCATGAGAAGCGATAATTGTGGATATATTACGTAAAATACCACCACTATTTTCAATAATTACCAAATTTTGCATAGGGTTTTGAAGATGTAACATTCTTAGAAGAAACGCGAATACACCATCCACACTTGAAATGAAAAATTATAAAAGAAAAAAGATTAAATTTCATATTGAGAATGATATTCCAAACTGATACTATTACATTTAAGTAATGTGAATTTAGCGATGGAATCCAAGATATGTGTTTCATTCCATTTGAGACTTGTCAACTGAAATGGTGCTTGCATCCTAGTGATATTCACACTAACACTAGAACCTAGGACTTTACACTATAAACGCCATCGTGTTCACCACTAAGTTTATAATATTACATGTCATTTACAAGATATTGTTAAAGAAAGAATATCTGGTGACCTCGTTCGCAATTTCGAATTGCGTCCATCTTTCAACTGTTAAGAAAATTTATTTAAAGAATGTTGTTTTTCTTTTAAATGTTTATTCCTAAATTCTAATTACTTGGAAGTCAGAACTAAAGTAGAGGCAATGCAGTTCGAACATGCGATATAACAGTCCCTATCCTTTTTCTCTTTCCAAATTTATTTCACTGGATTATACTCCTTCAATAACATCTTCAAACCCTAATCGTTCACATTACTGCTTATACTCTTACTACTTCAACCACTATGGGATTTGAATCGACAACTTCATCTCTGTGCTAATGTGGTATGGCAACTCGAACTGATGTACGTACGTACGAAGTTCTACGTTGTGACTGACTGACTGACCATATCGCATTCGATAAGACAGCAGATTGGGAAGTATTCATTACATCCTAAAGTGAAAAGTTTATTTATTATTTATTTAATCGCATATATATTGGTACAAAGGGCACCGGATACATATGCGCCACACAAAATAATGAGAATGGGAGAAGGAAGAAGATGCGTGTATATAAAAGAAGGAAGAAAAAGAAAAGGAGAAGAGTAATGATGGGGGGAACTGAATGTACAACCAGAAGAGCTCTCTCAGTTAAGAAAGTTATAACCACACTTTATGAAGAAAGTGGAAAAAGGTTACAGCAGGCTCGCCACTGACTTCTATTCTGAGCCATATCTGATAACGTCTCTAGCCACTGTGTTGTACCATCTCTCGGACCCCAGCCAGGGAGTCGTGAACGACCAACAGAAGCTAGCCCTTTGCAGCTCTCTTTCATGCCACGACACCATGTCATACACTGACCTCCTCTCCGCTTTTTCCAACCAGTCCCAGAGTCGGCAAATAATGCACGACGTGGAAGTCTCTGGGACGACATTCGTAAAACATGTCCAAGCCACCGAAGTCGGTGTTTCAAGATGGTGACACTAATCGAATTATCGTCTCTGCGTCCGAACACACGATGCCGAACCTCTGCATTACTAACATGGTATTGCCACTGTATGTCAGCAATCCTTCGGAGACAACGATGATCGAACACAGAGAGACGTCTAACATCCTCCACTCGGAGAGGCCAGGTTTCACAAGCATAGAGCAAAACTGCTCTCACCGACGCGTTGTAGATCCGACCTTTTACAGCCAGATTAACATCACGAAGGCGCCAAAGATGGCCCAGATTGGCATAAGCCGCTCTGGCTTTCATTATACGTGAATCAATCTCATCACTCACGGCACCACCAGCACTTATATAGCTACCTAGATACACGAACTTCTCAACTACTTCAATCTGCTCACCATCCAGGGTGAGTACAGGATGAGAATCCTGCCAGTCTTGTAGGAGTACCTTGCACTTGGAGGGTGCAAAGCACATGCCGTACCTGCAGACACTGATTGCCAACTGATTAAGTGCGGATTGCATGCCTTGGGCATTATTGCACAGTAAGACAATATCATCCGCATACTCGAGGTCGAGAAGTCGTTCTCCAGGCAACATATCCACACCGCCATTACTTACATCCATCAAAGCTGTTTCCAGGATGTCGTCGATGGCAAAGTTGAAGAGGAAAGGTGAGATTGGGCAACCCTGCCTAACCCCACTGCTCGAATGGAACAAGGGAGAAAGGTGGTTGTATGCCCTCACTCTGCCTGAGGTGTTCGTATACAGGGCCTTTAAGATGTTAATGAACTTCTCAGGCACACCCTTCTTCAATAGACAATCCCAGAGAACAGTCCTGTCCAACGAATCGAAGGCAGCCCTGATATCAAGAAACACTACGATTGTTGGCCTGCGATAAGTATGACAGTGTTCTAACATTTGACGGAGGGTGAAGATGTGATCAATGCATCCTCGATCAGAACGAAAACCAGCCTGCTCCTCGCGAGTCAATCGTTCTCGGGTTTTAAACAACCTACGAAGAATGATAGAAGCCAATAGTTTGGACGCAATCGGAAGTAGACTTGTCCCCCGATAGTTATTACAGGAACAACGTGAACCCTTTTTAAAGATAGGGACGACTATCGACTCATTCCATGATGTTGGAATACTCTCTTCCTCCCAAACCTTTGCAAACAACGCAGTCAGTTCCTTAGCCAGAAAGTCACCACCATCTTTAAAAAGAGCCGGAGGTAAGTCATCTGGGCCCGGTGATTTGTAACGTTTCAAGAGTTGGAGTTCCTTGCGGACTTCCGCCTCGTTTGGTGGATCAGTCGTCACTGGCCATGGGGGGCAGGACAAACTGGTCGATGTTGCCGGAGCAGCAGGCCAGTTGAACTGCCCTTCGAAAAATTCAGCCCATCGCCCAAGACGTCGAGAGATGTTAGTGATTGGCATCCTGTTATCCTCGTAGATTGTTTCACTCACACCAGACTTCTTGCTGCCAGTGGCTCGGATGAGTTGGAAGAGCTTCCGGCAGTTACCAGATGCAGCTGCTGTTTCCATCCGACCACCAGGCTTCTCGGTCCTTACGCAAGCTTTGCCCAATTTCATTACGTAACAGCCTTCGTTTGTGGTCAAACTCACGGTCACCCGGAGTAGACCGACGGGCTTCCATCAGTTGTAAGGAGCCAGAAGAAACCCAGTGCTTGTAAGCGGGACGTTTCGCGAAGCCGCAAGCGGCTTTACTCGCCATTTTCATGGCGTCGTGAAGATGCAACCAATGCTCATCTATACTTTTCGGTGGGATGGTAGCTAGCCTAGAGGCTAGCTCCGCTCGATACTTACTTGCAACAGAAGTTGCAGCCAGTTTACTAACATCGATCCGTTGGTGGTGGTCAATCCTTCGGCCACTGAAAAGTAAGGTGAGATTGGCGCAGACCAGGGCATGATCAGACTCCAGATAGGTACTCCAAAAGGAGCGGCAGTCTTGTACACAACCACGCCAGCGGTAGCTGATCGCGATGTGATCAATCTGAGTCCAGGCTTGGGATGCAGAGGGAGGACGCCAGGTAGCACACCGGCGATGACTGTGCCGGAAGTTAGTGCTGGCCAGAAACAGGTCGTGGTCTGTGCACAGTTGCAGCAAACGGTCCCCGTTATCTGTCCTGCGACCAACAAGTCCCCATCGGCCACCTAGACGACTCTCTTCTGTGCCTAGACGCCCGACCTGTGCATTCAAGTCTCCGGCTAATACTACAATATCTGTCGAACGCGCTTTCTGGAGAAGAACTGTTAACTGATGGTAAAACTCATCCTTGATTGCATCCGGGCTGCAATCTGTCGGGGCATAGGCGGAGATGACGAAAAGACACCGTTTCTCTCGCCGGTTTCTTCTCACTTTGATGGAACTTTCTAATCTAACAGCACATAACCGACTGTTAATGGGGATCCAATCGATTAGTGCTGCCTCAGCTCTAGCGCTTAATGCGATACCAACGCCTGCAAGACCAGACGAAGATGCCACACGGTCCCCGGATAAGCGCACGTGAAACAAGCTTTTCGAAGCGACAGATGGAGAGCGGATTTGTAGTACTTCACTCGAGTCTTGAATACGGGTCTCGGATAGACAACAAACGTCAACATTAAGACCTTCCAAAGACATAGTCAGCCCTATCTGTTGTCTGATCTGCATTAGTGTGCGAACGTTGAAGGAAGCCAGCTTGAACGGCGTACGTGGTTTCAGAAAGACTGCTTCAGTATTCGTAATCGGTGGAAGCATTCACTTTCAACCAGACAGTGACTGGAGATCGTTTAGATAGGACAGATTTTCCACCAAGAGCGAGCTGCTGCATAAGTTGAAAAGTAAGGTTACACAAATTGGGGATAAAAGGGGGTGAATTAGCGATATGGTAAATAATAATAATAATAGTAGTAATAATAATAAAAATAATAATAATAATGCAAATTGAATTGTTTCTTGTATGAACGAGAACATAATTGTCAGCTGAATGTTCCATTTCATTTATTTGCGAGAGGGCTGTGATACTGCCCGGGTGCCCAAACCGAAGCAGGTGGTTTTCTTAGGGGGCCACACCCCGAGCCTTTGACCTAGAGGTCTAATCCACAAGGCAGTGGAGCATCGTGAGGAGATGCAATCCCATGGTAGCCGGTGACCAACAACAGGTTCATTCGCCATTCGTTCCATCAGGATACTGGAGCCCATGTGCACCATTGGTTTGGAATCAGGGTTTTCCAACTCCCCTAGGTGGACTCGCCTTGTCCACCAACCCGGTTATAGCGCCGGACAAGTTCATATATATATATATATATATATATATATATATAATGTATTAAAATTGAGTAAATCATAAGTAAACTTTACCTGCATACAGCTCGCTTATTCTGAGAACAATGAGCGCTAAGATTCCATAGTGCACTAAGTGTAGTTCTCAAAGTACTTTCTCGTTGTGCACTCATAGCAGCTATAGTTAAACGTTTAGCAGCGCAAACACGACGAAGTGCAGCTTTACTTCTACTATCTGTACGCCAACTGAGATTACGTAATACACTGGCTGATACCTAGAAAAGCACAATTTTATACAAATAACAAAGTATATCTAAGATTAAAAATAGTTGGTTTTTATAAGGACATTATTTGAATAAATACAATAATATTTAGTGGTAGGAAGAAAGTGTTACGAAGTGAGGAATACTAATACGAAGTAGAAAACGAAGTAAATCAGATAGTTCACTGACTTATTTCAAGCAAATGATGATAAAGACAGTGGACAATCAACTTTTATGAAGAGAAGTATCCAACTAATTAAGTCACTTGAATTTATACTAATGTTTAAGAGGATACGTTTACGAAATTTCGAAGGACTGTACCGAAAAGTCCTGCTAATCAAGTGAAGCATTTAATAAATAAACCAACAGGTTAGCATTAGGAGGTAAGCGGCAGGAAATCTTATTAGCAAGTCGTATCTATAACAATTTAAGGAATGGATACTCTCTGTAGAATTCCAAACCACGTAACCCAACATCACAATTTAGAATGTTACAACTGGTTTTGACCGAGCTGGATTCTCTGAACTAGGTGGTTTAAATGTGAAGCTTTGATTGTCTTAACAGTAACTGATTACTGACTATGGACAGATGTAAAGGCGGCCTTTCAATATACTGAAGTCCCTATTGTTTATCACTGATTACCAAATCAAAGATCTGCAAGTCTATGGTTCGATCTCGGACGAAATCATAGATGCGGCGAGAAACGTCTATTCAGTGATTCCTGTGTTATTTAATGCCTATCAGGCCGAATGGTACGCAACTATCAGCCAAGGACTTACTTTGACCAGCCACAACCATAATATCAAGCTTATATATGAAACACTCAAACTGACATTAAAAAAACTAGTAGACAGAATAGTAAAAAAACACTACACAGATAACGCACTAGTGACACAAAAATTTTCACAATACCTAGTAAACAAAAAAGAAACACTATTCAGTACATTTATGTTAGTAAGTGGTGTATAATACACAATCACATCTGACTAGGTTCAATCACCATAACAACAAATGATTGATGACATATAATAAGAGAGACCGAGTGTAATTGTATAAATACCACAAGAAAAAGTGCAAATTAATCATTACTCCATGTGTCTATCGGTATTACAATAATGACGATACACAAAAAAAGGGTAAAACGCATGTATGTGTATATGGAGGGGAAATAACAAAATCCAATATTTATTCACTACATAAATCATTATCACCACACCCTTTCGATACTTTTCTTTCTAGTTTCATAGCATAGTTATCGTATAGTATAGTGAATTTAAATGTGATAACCATAATATTGATATATGTAAGTAGTATCGTTAGTTTAAAACTAAAAGAAGGTAAACGAGTAGAAATACACAAGTTAATCTTTTACCATTCAGTTTCACTTGAATACGGTTGTATTTATCCATTATTGTCTATTATGAACACATACAATGTGATTTAGTCCGAAATGTCAAATGAAGAACACAAATATAGTAGGGAAAAAGATAGAGCTAAAAATTAAATCATCACTGGAAATTACATTCTAATACGCAACAACTACCAACTAAATGGACACGAAAATAACTGAAATTGATGGATACAATACACTTAGTGAACATACTGAAAACGTTGTAGATAACTTTCCAATGATGTTTGGGACTGTCATTGATCAGTCTCTTATTGGCATACGTGCATCCTGTGAGGGTCGCCTTGATAATGCCTTAATCCAAAAGGATTATAAACAAAGATGATAGCGCGATTGTGTTTGAAGCCAATGATACTGGGCTTGGGTCCCGGAGTTAACATCAACCCTGGGATGCAGGTACATCCGGATGACGAGTCACAAATAGGACGAAACACACGTCCTGGATTACATTGTTAGCCACCATCATCATCCTTAGAATTATTTTAAAACTTAAAAGTCATTAGATGAAGTGTCAAGAGTTTCACATTTATGGAGAGATGGTTAACGAATTTATTATTTAATCAATGAGTCATGAGTTTGAGCCTCGAACGATATAATAATCCCTAAAAAACGGATACTACCGAAATCATTGAAAAGAGCGAAACACTATCTCGCAAACTAATATATAGCCCCTCAAGCTATTCAGACAGCATTATTCTACTGTCTTCGCCTTACAGATGCATATTAATTAAGTATCATAGTTCAAATATGATTAGGAAGTTGAATAAGGACAGCATAAACATTTAATAGAGAATTAGTGAAAATATCCCGTGAAGATATGAGCAACCATAGTAAACACTCTTTAGTGTACCTAATTTAAATGATATCTGGTCATAAGTTGTGAACCGATAACGATTTAAAATTCTCCAATATGTGTATATTCCTTGGAGTGATAGAAACAGATGCCCGAAAACCTAAAAAAAAATCATCTGTACAGTTGTGGTGGTTGCTACTTATAAGTAGTATATAACACAAGTCGGAAGTGGAATATCTGCGAACAGAAGGTTGAGAAAATTGAAATGAAGAGAAGAGAGAAGGAAGCTGAAATGAGTTAAGATAACAATGAAGCTTTTAAGAGATAATTGGAAGGAGATTAGCACATGACGTATTTAATATATAATTTTCACCATAAAGTTAGTAAAATAATTAATGAGTGAAAGATGAATGAAAACTTGAAAATTTTAAGGGTATATATGATAGTGGTAAACGTAGTTAGATAAGACTGGATTTGAATCCATACACCAGCCACCATTACTCCCGATATCTAATAAATAAACCACTAAGTTCAGTGAAAAAGGTTTTCTGGACATGGCTCGTTTATTTTATGCGCTTTATTCATCACGGATTGATCTCACTTGGAGTACCACTGAAAACCAATATAAAAATGAACAACTATTTTATTCTAGTATAGAATCCCTTTCTCCTGGTGATCGACTGGTTATGAAGACGTAAACATCTGGAGGGAAGCACGGGATACAGTGGACAGCTAGGGTGCAGCTGGGCGATTTAGACTTCGCGGATGATCTGGCTCTTCTATCACAAACACAACAACAAATGCAGAAGACGATCAGTGTAGCAGCAGCCTCAGCATCTGTAGGTCTCAATATACACAAAGGGAGAAGCAAGACTCTCCGATACAACACAACATGCATCAATCAAATCACACTTGACGGAGAAGCTTTGGAGGATGTGGAAACCTTTACTTATCTGAGCAGCATCATTGATGAACACGGTGGATCTGATGCAGATGTGAAGGCACGAATTGGTTAAGCAAATCAGCATATCTACAACTGAAGAACATCTGGAACTCAAAACGATTGCCAACCAACACCAAGATAAGAATTTCCAATACGAATGTGAAGACAGTTCTAGTGTATGTGGCGGAAACCTGGAGAACTACGAAGGCCATCATTCAGAAGATACAGGTGTTTTTTAACTGTTGTCTATGCAAGATACTTCGAACCCGTTGATCAGACACTATCAACAACAATCTACTATGGGAGAAAACAAACTAGATTCCGGTGGAGGAAGAAATCAGGAGGAAGCGCTGGAAGTGGATAGGACACACGTTGGGGAAATCACCCAACTGTGTCACAAGAAAAGTACTCACATGGAGTCCTGAAGGAGAAAGAAGAAGAGGAAGACCAAAGAACACATTACGCCGAGAAATGGAAACAGACATGAGAAGAATGAACAAGAACTGGATAAAACTAGAAAGATAGGTTCAGGACAAAGTGGGTTGGAGAATGCTGGTCGGCGGTCTATGCTCCATTGGGAGTAACAGGCGTAAGTAAGTAAGTAAGTAATAGAATTCCTTAGCAGTGTGCATTAGCGATTTTGTGAGCGATCGAATTTAAGAGTTTCAGATCTCTCAGATTTCAACAGTATCCAAAAGTGAGATCAATCTATGATAAATATATGATCTACAAATTAAGCCAACAAGTTATAAGTAAAGAAATAATTAAATAGATGAAAATAATTCATCCATTAACTCCATTCATTTATAATAATGGTAAATAATAATAATTGACATGGTCGCCCTGATGGAAAAAAATGTTCTAGAAAATGGATTTTGATCAGAGTGTATCCAACATAATTATTCTATGAAATAAACCATTGTCACGCTTGACACTTAGATTACCTGAATGGATAACAGTAATATCAATAATGACAATGGTAGTAATGATGAGGATAATAATAATAGTTGAGTTCTTTCTCTGCTTATTGTTTCAAAAAGAATAATTGAACAAATTATACGTTTTCTTCTCTCTACAGCAAAACTTCTGCTCGCTATTTACAAATAAAATGATAATCTTATATAGTTGAGATCATGAGTAAATTAAAGCTAGACCACCGTGGAAAACCTGGAAGCACAGGACGGCCGTTTTATCCTATTGTGGGACTAAAGCTCAGTGGTCCAAAGATTAAGCGCTTGCGCGCCAGACTGAGAGATTCTGGGTTCGAATTTCACAAGGCGGAATTGTGGATGTCCACTGTTGAGGAGTCCCACAATAGGACGAAAAAATCGTCCAGTACATTCAGGTTTTTCACGGCGGTCTAGCTTCAATTGACTCATGATCTCAACGATATAAAATTAGTACAATCTCAACAAAATCCCCTTCTGAAAATGATAATCATAATTTTTGAATGAAACAATCTAATGCTAGAGTTCTATGTATAATGTGAGATATATTATGACTTGACCAAGGCTGTAGCCAATCGTTATGTCTTGAACAAGGTCGTCGCCAATTTGTTATGACCTTACGAATTAAACAAGGACGTAATTCGCGTAAATTATCCACCAATAGAATACGACTCTCTGACCTTCACACGGTGACAATCAAGGACGTCCAATCAGTATGAGTAGTCTCGCGTCCTAATTGGTCCTTAACCCGCCTAGCCCGTCCACTTGAGTCCAGAAAACCAATAGCAGCTTCGGTTATGCGAATCGTTTATTTCAAACATACTTTGTTTATATACCAGACAAACAGACCACACCACACCATAAAATAGAAAATAATATTTGTACAAAATCAAGCCAAATGTGGTTGTAAGCGTGGGAGACAGTACTCAATAAACCGAGTATAATTTAGGAACAATAAATCATATAATAATAATCAATAGGTCAGAATGAAGCTTGTAATAAGATGAATATAGATATAGATAATCTAGTTACTGAATAGTTATACAATAGGAATATACATAGAATAATAGTCCAATAATAAGTCCCGTAAGTTATCCGTACTTACTTCTCCCCTAGTATATAACACCTCCCCTTTTTTGAAGCATCATGGATAATAACGATCCTTGGGATTTATTTTTATACGATTAGATTTCCGCCTGATGCGATGCGACCGCCTTGGGAGTGTTGTACACGTCTTCTTTTTATTCGGGTCCCTTTTTAATTTCATTATCCGACTCGGTTAATATATTTAATGGTATATCATGCTTTCTATTACTTCCTATCTCCCACTCCTGTCTGGTAGGTTGTATCTGGTTTGCATGCCGTACCCATATCTTTTGTCCAACTTTTACTTCATAAATAACTTTTCCTTTTCTTCGGACTATGATGCCAAACTTCCAGGTTGGCTTTACTCCCTGGAAATCTCTTGCCATTACTGCTTGTCCCACATTAAACCTTCTGGGTAAGGCACCATACCTTTTGTTGAATTGCCGTCCCATTCGTTTATTCTTGTGGAGACTGACTTCAGGTTTTGGCTTCATTTGTTCTATAGGTATTCTAATCTTTCTTCCAAAAATTGCTTCTGCCGGACTTTCTTGATTATTTGTTGCTGGGTTGGGCGTAGCGCGGTAGCTTAGTAAAAATCGTTGAATTATATCTTCTATTTCTCCTTCCCCTTCGGCTTTAAGCAATGCTCTTTTAAAAGTGTCCACGAATCCTTCTACTAAACCGTTAGACTGTGGATGGTATGGGGGTGTCTTAATATGCCTAATGGTATTGGCAATGCAGAACCTCGAAAATTCAGCAGAGGTAAACTGTGGTCCATTATCTGACATCAATATATCTGGACATTCAAAACAGCTGAATACTTGTCTCAATTTCTTCACAGTAGCTTGTGTTGAGACAGATTTCATATAGTGGACTTCTGGCCACTTGGAGAAAGCATCAACGATTATCAAGAACTGTTTTCCGTTTATAGGACCAGCGAAATCTACATGCACTCTTGACCACGGATTTGACAGTGTTCCCCAACTCTGCATTTCGGTCTTGCGAGGGGCTTTCATGGCTTTTGCACATGCGGAACATTTCGCAACATATTCTTCAATCTGCGCATCAATATTCGGCCAATATACATAACCGCATGCAAGTGCTTTCATCTGCGCTACCCCTGGGTGTGCAGCGTGCAGTTCTAACATCACCTTCCGGCGTAGGCTTGTGGGTACAATAACTCGATTTCCAAACATTAGGCACCCATCCACGAGCGATAAGGAATTTCGTCGGTGAGCATACTGTTCAATGTTTTTGCTGTCTATATGAGCAGGCCAACCATGTTCAAGGTAACTCATAATCTGCTTCAGCTCGCCGTCTTCTTGAGTGTAGCGTTTAATGTCTTCGGTGGATAATAGTGTTGCTTTTATAGCAACTTGTAGTATTTAGTGGATATCTTCCTCCAATGATATCGTTGCAATAACAGAATCTCTAGGACTATTTGTGCACTTCATCGTGCATATTTCACTCAATGGTA
The DNA here is from genome assembly GCF_000237925.1 of Schistosoma mansoni. Classification (NCBI taxonomy): domain Eukaryota; kingdom Metazoa; phylum Platyhelminthes; class Trematoda; order Strigeidida; family Schistosomatidae; genus Schistosoma; species Schistosoma mansoni. The sequence continues at coordinate 984,551 of NW_017385989.1, read as the reverse complement.
CATCCCATAGGTTTAGTTTATCTATTCCAATAAGGTCTAAATCATGCCTGTTCGTTAAATAACAATTCCCTGTGAAGTAGTTATCTCGAAATTTAACAGAGCATTTTATAATTCCAACAAGCTTTAATATATCTCCAGATGCATTCCGTGCAGTATGCTCAGTAGGTAATACTTGTGGACAACCAATTAAATTCCATGTTCGTTTAGAGATCAATGTGATATCTGACGCTGTATCCAATTGTAATCAGACATCAACACCATTGACCACTAATTCCACATACCTTCTTTTATCTGCCATGCTTAGAGCCCGTGTAGAATATATACTGTTTATATATTTGTTTTGAAACTGGTGAGGACGCTTCGTCGGGTTTGATCCCAAATTTTCTCTAGTCCGGCAAACTGATTCTTTATGACCAAGTTTATTGCACACCGTGCATCTATGATTTCTAAATCTGCAAAATCTTGAAAAGTGCCACGCGCCTCAATACCAACATTTCGTTGAAGGTTTAGGAAATTTCATGTGATATTTATAACTTTTGGCACTTTTTTTGTCGTTGACCCGTCTTAACAGCATGGACAGAATGATTAGATGGTGCAACACTTTTGGTTTCTAGCATAGCCGAATCCTGTTTCAAGTTTATTAATCGTTGTCTATTCAACAAGATATTCCAGAACATAAAAGCATAGTCATATCTTAATCCAATTCCAGAATTTATTTTCGATGCAGACAGCGGTCACACTTTTGAAGCATGGTTTGGCAGAATTGAAGATATTTTCCGAGTAGAATTTGCTACTATGGAGGACGCAAAGAAAGTCTGGTTGCTCTTACAGAAACTTGGTCCTAGTATAAGAACCATTTTATTATGACATCCACAAGAGGTTAATTTCGATGAAACTGTTAACATTTTAAATAAAATGTTCTGTGAACAGATGTCTCTATTTCGTATCCGGTATAATTGTCTCCAGTTGACTAGAGAAGCTGATGAAGATTATACTACGTATGCCGGAAGAGTAAATTTGCAAGCGGAACGATTTAAATTAAATGTGTTAACCAGTGATCAATTTAAATGCTTATTATTTATTTCTGGTCTGAACTCTCCCAGCGATGCTGATGTTCGCATGGAGTTATTATCTCGTATGGAATATGACGAAGACATGACGCTACAAACTGTTACTGGTGAGTGTCAACGATTAATAAACTTGAAACAGGATTCGGCTATGCTAGAAACCAAAAGTGCTGCACCATCTAATCATTCTGTCCATGCTGTTAAGACGGGTCAACGACAAAAAAAGTGCCAAAAGTTATAAATATCACATGAAATTTCCTAAACCTTCAACGAAATGTTGGTATTGAGGCGCGTGGCACTTTTCAAGATTTTGCAGATTTAGAAATCATAGATGCACGGTGTGCAATAAACTTGGTCATAAAGAATCAGTTTGCCGGACTAGAGAAAATTTGGGATCAAACCCGACGAAGCGTCCTCACCAGTTTCAAAACAAATATATAAACAGTATATATTCTACACGGGCTCTAAGCATGGCAGATAAAAGAAGGTATGTGGAATTAGTGGTCAATGGTGTTGATGTCTGATTACAATTGGATACAGCGTCAGATATCACATTGATCTCTAAACGAACATGGAATTTAATTGGTTGTCCACAAGTATTACCTACTGAGCATACTGCACGGAATGCATCTGGAGATATATTAAAGCTTGTTGGAATTATAAAATGCTCTGTTAAATTTCGAGATAACTACTTCACAGGGAATTGTTATTTAACGAACAGGCATGATTTAGACCTTATTGGAATAGATAAACTAAACCTATGGGATGTACCATTGAGTGAAATATGCACGATGAAGTGCACAAATAGTCCTAGAGATTCTGTTATTGCAACGATATCATTGGAGGAAGATATCCACTAAATACTACAAGTTGCTATAAAAGCAACACTATTATCCACCGAAGACATTAAACGCTACACTCAAGAAGACGGCGAGCTGAAGCAGATTATGAGTTACCTTGAACATGGTTGGCCTGCTCATATAGACAGCAAAAACATTGAACAGTATGCTCACCGACGAAATTCCTTATCGCTCGTGGATGGGTGCCTAATGTTTGGAAATCGAGTTATTGTACCCACAAGCCTACGCCGGAAGGTGATGTTAGAACTGCACGCTGCACACCCAGGGGTAGCGCAGATGAAAGCACTTGCATGCGGTTATGTATATTGGCCGAATATTGATGCGCAGATTGAAGAATATGTTGCGAAATGTTCCGCATGTGCAAAAGCCATGAAAGCCCCTCGCAAGACCGAAATGCAGAGTTGGGGAACACTGTCAAATCCGTGGTCAAGAGTGCATGTAGATTTCGCTGGTCCTATAAACGGAAAACAGTTCTTGATAATCGTTGATGCTTTCTCCAAGTGGCCAGAAGTCCACTATATGAAATCTGTCTCAACACAAGCTACTGTGAAGAAATTGAGACAAGTATTCAGCTGTTTTGAATGTCCAGATATATTGATGTCAGATAATGGACCACAGTTTACCTCTGCTGAATTTTCGAGGTTCTGCATTGCCAATACCATTAGGCATATTAAGACACCCCCATACCATCCACAGTCTAACGGTTTAGTAGAAGGATTCGTGGACACTTTTAAAAGAGCATTGCTTAAAGCCGAAGGGGAAGGAGAAATAGAAGATATAATTCAACGATTTTTACTAAGCTACCGCGCTACGCCCAACCCAGCAACAAATAATCAAGAAAGTCCGGCAGAAGCAATTTTTGGAAGAAAGATTAGAATACCTATAGAACAAATGAAGCCAAAACCTGAAGTCAGTCTCCACAAGAATAAACGAATGGGACGGCAATTCAACAAAAGGTATGGTGCCTTACCCAGAAGGTTTAATGTGGGACAAGCAGTAATGGCAAGAGATTTCCAGGGAGTAAAGCCAACCTGGAAGTTTGGCATCATAGTCCGAAGAAAAGGAAAAGTTATTTATGAAGTAAAAGTTGGACAAAAGATATGGGTACGGCATGCAAACCAGATACAACCTACCAGACAGGAGTGGGAGATAGGAAGTAATAGAAAGCATGATATACCATTAAATATATTAACCGAGTCGGATAATGAAATTAAAAAGGGACCCGAATAAAAAGAAGACGTGTACAACACTCCCAAGGCGGTCGCATCGCATCAGGCGGAAATCTAATCGTATAAAAATAAATCCCAAGGATCGTTATTATCCATGATGCTTCAAAAAAGGGGAGGTGTTATATACTAGGGGAGAAGTAAGTACGGATAACTTACGGGACTTATTATTGGACTATTATTCTATGTATATTCCTATTGTATAACTATTCAGTAACTAGATTATCTATATCTATATTCATCTTATTACAAGCTTCATTCTGACCTATTGATTATTATTATATGATTTATTGTTCCTAAATTATACTCGGTTTATTGAGTACTGTCTCCCACGCTTACAACCACATTTGGCTTGATTTTGTACAAATATTATTTTCTATTTTATGGTGTGGTGTGGTCTGTTTGTCTGGTATATAAAAAAAGTATGTTTGAAATAAACGATTCGCATAACCGAAGCTGCTATTGGTTTTCTGGACTCAAGTGGACGGGCTAGGCGGGTTAAGGACCAATTAGGACGCGAGACTACTCATACTGATTGGACGTCCTTGATTGTCACCGTGTGAAGGTCAGAGAGTCGTATTCTATTGGTGGATAATTTACGCGAATTACGTCCTTGTTTAATTCGTAAGGTCATAACAAATTGGCGACGACCTTGTTCAAGACATAACGATTGGCTACAGCCTAGGTCAAATCATAACAAAAATGTGACTTGATTTTTTTCGGTGAAATGGATCTGTATTTTTATGACTGAGTTTTTTCCACACTTTCGATTACGATTATCCAATAACATATTCTTAATCATTTTTGGTTTTATCATTCACTGGCCGGACACCTTCAGTAACAGCGTTTTATGGGAGAGGACAAATCAACTTCCAGCTGAAGAGGAAATTAGGAAAAGACGTTGGAATTGGATCGGACGTACATTGAGGAAATCATCAATGTGCATCACAAGCCAAGCTCTAATCCGGAAGGAAAGCGGAAAAGGGGAAGGCCAAAGAACACATTACTATGGGAAATAGAAGCAGATACGAAAAGGATGAAAAACAACTGGAAAGGATTGCCCAGGACAAGGTTGGATGGAGAATGCTGGTGTGCGTCCTATGCTCCTCCACGTGGGGTAACAGGCGTAAGTAGTAACATTCAAGTAGCAGGTTGAGCTAGCATATAGGAAGTTTTTATGCCAAGTAGTAGTGTGGTATGGGTCGATTATATCATGATGGTCGGGAATTGAATGTATTTCAGTAGAAGATCGATAAGGAAAGAATGGAAACGAAACGCAATTGATATGAAAATGCATGAACAATAATAATCGGAGACAATGAACTGATATTTACAAAAGGAACGTTCAAGATTGAGTCAATTGACTGATAATTTGAAAATTAAGTATTTAACTATATGGTTCTCATATTTTACTGAGATATTCCGTAATTTTGTGCTTATTTATTTATTTAAACACATACATATTGGTACAAAAGGGCACTAGATACATATGCGTCACACAAAACAATGAGAATGGGAAGAGAAAGGGGGAAGTTGCGTATATATATAAGGGGAAAAAAGGATGAAAAAAAAGAGAAGAGCAATGATGGGGGGAACAGAAATGTACAACCAGAAGAACTCTCTCAGTTAAGAAAGTTATAACCACTCTTTATGAAGAAAGTAAAAGAAGATTACAGCAGGATCGCCACTGGCTTCTATTCTGAGCCATATCTGATAACGTCTCTAGCCACTGTGTTGCACCACCTCTCGGACCCCAACCAGGGAGTCGTGAATTCAATTTTCATTTACAAAATAAATGAAAATTTTATGCTAAAATACATTTCATTGTTCCCACTCGTGTTCTTGTTCACTACAGTAGGATCAGACGACCATAGACATAGTCCATGAATGTAGACTACAAAAACACACCCTGTATTTTAAACAACATAACTTGTAGATTAAACAACCATTTGTATAATATTGAAGAAGTATCAGCAACACATTTCAAAGAGATTACCTGTTTTAATTCTTCATTTCCTGTTTCTAATTGAGCTAATAATGCTTCTAAATTAGTTAAACGTCTACAAATAAATGATTTATTCTCTGGTGCTGCATAAGTTAGATTTGTTAAAGCCATACATATATATCGTCTCAATGCTAAACTATTCTCTAATAATGTAACAAAATTTTGATTATGTATCCATGATGATGATGATGATGATGCTGATGATAATAGTACTACTGTTTTATTGTTAGTATTATTAGTAATATCATTATTATATGAATTCATATACTCTGACCATATCATTTGTTCTATGCGTAATAAAGAAATTAAAGCGTGTACACCACCTAGATACAAAAAAAGAAAGTTAACAGGGCGTAAAAAAGAAAAGACGATGCAAATTTAAATTACAACATGAATGATATTAATTCATCAAAAAAAGTTGTAATCAATATATTAGGTTAGTACAATTTATGAGGTTAACTCAATTTACCATAAAAGATTAGAGAACAATTGAAGTAGTCCATTCAATAATATGAGAATATTGAAAAAGTTTGATTTTTACATATATATGTGCTCATGGGCGTCGGTAGTTCAATGGTAGAATGCTCGCCTGCCACGCGGGCGGTCCGGGTTCGATTCACGGCCGATGCAAGTCGCTTGCCCCTAAATGCCCTGATACGGCCCAGAGTGGGGAGAGTTCGTTCTCCCTTTCGAAATGCTCTCACATGGCCATGCGTATATAGCCTCTGTCAGGAAAGTCCTACTCACTACCTTCTCGTGGCATTACTGTCGTTTACGAAATTGAGAGGACGAAAAGCGAATGTCCGGCGCTTTAACCAGGTTGGAGGACAAGGGAGTTGGAGAACCCTGATTCCAAACCATTGGTGCACATGGGCTCCAGTATCCTTAGGGAACGAATGGCGTATGTATCAATCGTTGGTCACCGGCTACCATAGGACTGCATCTCCTTACGATGCCCCACTACCTTGTGGATTAGACCTTGAGGTCAAAGGCTGAGGGTGTGGCCCCCTACGAAAACCACCTACTTCGGTTTGGGCACCCGGGCAGTATCATAGACCTCACACAATTAAATGAAATGATAATTTTTTGTGTGGTGCATAAATATCTGGAACCCCTTTGTACCAATATTTGTGTTCAAATAAATAAAAATAAGTAACTTAGCCAACTAGTTCATAGGCATGTAGTTAGCAATATTACGTTGATTCATTGACAGAATTTGTATGATTGTTAATTCTATCAATATGTCAGGCGACAAAAAAAGGGCGTCGATATTTATAATAAAATTTGATTATAAAGACTGAATTTCCTATTGTTCTAGGAATGTTAAGTCCTCTAGAAAACTACTCACTTATTAATTTTATTTTGTGAATATGAATTCGTTTTCTCTTTAAGCCAAATTTCAATGAGAGAGTTTTATCACGTTTTTTTTTGGGGGGGGAGCCGTCCCAAAACAGTCTCATTATATAATGAGATAAGTGTATAATGATTAAGTATGCGCATATTTGATAAATGATAATGTAATCTCAATTTTACTGAATACTATCCATCCTCTTTTTATCTGATTCGTTTTTTAGTTGTCGCTGTACAACATAGAAGAGGATACAAATTCAAAACAAACTAGTCTTCAATGTTTCAATAATGTGTTCAATCACAAGTGGCGAGATCCTAATTTATGCACGAATCAATCAGATTTATGAGCAAACATGGATAGTGGATAGCAGTGGAATCCAGGACACGCATTTTGTCCTATTTAGGACTTGTCAACTGGATGTACCTGCATCTTAGAGTTGATGTTCATTCGGGAACTGGAACCCAGTACCGTTCACTTCAAACGCCATCGCGTTATCCACTTAGCTACTCAGTCCTGATAGCCACCTGCTTGTGCAGTCCTAAATAACAATGGGGAGTTACAAGTAAACAACACCAAGTGAATCAATCAGATTTAGAAAAACAGGTCTTGGATGTCGGTACGAAATTCGTTCATCCATTTCGGTAAATAGCGTTTGAGCATTTTAGGTGACCTCAGTTCGTGATGAAAACCATAAATCTAATTCCTAAATGTGACCATTAACCTTAAACCGTTATTCTAATTCCTGACACTGGTTTATAACCCTCATTTAGCCCTAGTTAATAGGTGGACATTCTCAAAATCACTTTCGCGTCGCTCAAAGGTCGTCCATAAATTATAATCTCACCTCACAAGCTGATAATGGTCAGTTGAAATTAAAGATTAGACTACATAGGAAAATACGTCTACTTTAAGGCATCTAACTAAGGTAGCGAAATCATTAACCGTTGAAGAACAAGTGGATGAATTTGCTAGAATTGCTTTTTTCGACTGGGTTTAACTTCATATCTTTCATTATAGTTCCGAACAACGTTAACAACGCCTACTTCAATCAGAAATGAAGTTTTTTAGAAAATTATTCGACAATCACTAAATTGATCTATTTTGATCTCTCATTATTATGATAAATAGGATCTATATCGACATTTTAAGTCTTTGCTAACTATAGTAATGACTAAAAACCAACAAAACCGTATTGTACATTAAATACTCACAAACTTGAATCAGTATGATCTTAGTGTGACTTAGTTATGAAATGAAGCATTCTTCAAAACATTTGACATAATAAACACAAAGTTGAGAATCTGATATGCTTGAGCTAAGTCGATTTTCTCGATAACGAACGAAGTCCAATGACACAATGACACAATAGGCTAATCTAATCCGTTGTCCAAAAAAGAAGAAACATGAGGCATAAATTTCTGTTTTAGAACATACCTAATTCACAAATAGCATTTCGATGCATTGAATCAAATGATAAACGAACTAGAGCAGCAACTTCAGCAACTGGACAAACAGTAGATGACTCTATATTCAAAATTGTATTATCATTATTATCACATTTTCTATTCATCATTGTATTCCCCATGGCTTCATTATTATTAGTAGTAACATTATCACCAGTATGGGTAGTATTATTATGACTATTCGTCTGTGTGATACGTTCGCTTAAACTTAAACTGTAACTATGAATAGATGTTAACAACTGAATAATTCCCATATCTCTTCCATATAATTTTGAATCTGGTTGACATAATGGAGCAAGTTTTTGAATTGCCTAAAGTTAAAATTAAAAAATAATATTAAAACATTTATATATATTTTTCATTAAGGTAGTTGAAAGCGTGAGACAATTGAAGCTAGACCACCATGGAAAACCTGGAAGCACTGGACGGCCATTTCGTCCTATTATGGGACTCCTCAGCAGTGCGCATCCACGATTCCGCACTCGCGAGATTCGAACCCAGGACCTACCAGTCTCGAGCCAGAGCCCTTGACCGATAGACCACTGAGCCGGCATTAATGTCTAACTTCAACTGATCCGCGAAGTTGAGCAGCCGGTCATAAATTGTCTTCAGTGAGTTCCTATCTCACAACAGAGGTGGTCTGAACTCCACTGGTCACTGGCTTCTCACTTAAACTCCTGGATGTACTCCTCGAAGTCAGTCCAGTGCTTCCAGGTTTTCCATGGTGGTCTAGCCTCAATTGTCTCGCGCTTTCAACTATGAAAACAATACTAAATCTCCACAAAAAGCCTTCTGATAATTTATATATATGCTCGAAATTTACATTTCTAGAGTAATACAGATATCATTGAATTTTATAGAATATTTAAGTCTTTGCTTCGCTAGATATAAACCATATTCGAGTGTACTTATGTAGATTTGTCTCAGCTATTGTGGTGTGGGTTACTTATATCCACATAAGTAGTATATGATGATGGTCAGGCATAGAATGTATTTTGGCGGAAGATCGATAACGAAAGAACAGGAACGAAGTGCAATCGATATGAAAATGTATGAACAATGAAATCAGAGAAGATGGACTGATATTTGCAGAAGGAACAGTCAAGATTGAGATCATTGATTGTTATTTTGCAAATTAACTATTTACTGTATGGTTATCAGGTTTTAGTGAGATAGTCTGTAATTTGTGCTTAAATACATTCGATTGTCCCCGCCCGTGTTTTTGTTCACTACACCATTTACAGGAACTCTGACAAATATAGCCGTGAAGCTTGATTAGCATGACAACCTATTCGAGACATTAACTGAAATATTTTGTCCAGATAGATAGATCGGAGAATAGTAAAACCAGAACAAAAATCTAGCGATTCGAATACAAAGTCAAACATTTTTTATTTATCTTATTTATACACATAAATATTGGTACAAGGAAGCACCAGATACATATGCGCCGCACAAATCTCATTTGATTTGTATGAGGGCTGTGATACTGCTCAGGTGCCCAAACTGAAACAGTTGACTATACACACGAGGATGATTCTTATGGATAACCAACATCTCCAGAGATTATGTTAATGGTTTGATCGAATAGTTGTTGTGATGGTCTTTATATCTAGGTGTCAAGTTGTTTGCGTATAAGTACGGTATGTTAACTTTATTTTCAGCGTTTTGCAACAACAATAAAAAGATCTGTTGTTCCAAAAATAATGTTTAAAATACTAAATTCAACTATAATTCTTCATGTACAATACAGCGTTCTAGCGTTCATTGTTTAACTAATTATTATATAAATAGTTGCGCATCCACGATCCCGCCTCGCTGAGGAGTCCTACAATAGGACGAAACGGCCGTCCAGTGCTTCCAGGTTTTCTACGGTGGTCTAGCTTCATTTGACTCATGATTTCAACTATATATAAAAAAATTACTTAAAATCTCCACAGAAAACCCCCTGATTATTATATAAATAGAATATACAGTTTCGTTCAGTGGTGTATGACAGTGCTTGATATCAGAAGTAAATAAATATATCACTGCAGAAATTGACAGACTGATTGAAACACTGAACAAAGATGATCTCTCAGTGTTGTTGTGTTTTTTTAAAATTATTTCACTAGAATTTTCGTGTTCCTAAATGACAAACAGTGTTGACCTAATGCATTCACATACAAAACTATTTGTATTTGGTTTCATGGAGTTTGGTTTACTTGAGACATACAAGTACGTTAGGATAGAACATTTACCTCCACATCAATAATCGAATATATAAAATAGTCATTATCGTAATAACTCGAAGTAAGATGTATTGTCCTTAAAGATATTTATTGTATACAATTGTATACAATATGAATCAGGTAGATATTATTCACAATCAGTATTAAGCATACACATACATACATACATAAATGAACATAGGAACAAAGGTCATGGAAATTGGTTAGTAACAATTCATTGAAATCAATTAATCAATTCATGACGTAACAAGTCATAGTTCTAATACAGAACAAAACGAACATTAAAAAATTTTATAAAGTGATAAATCTTCCATCTGAACTCTTGAATCGGTTTCCTAAGCTCTTCTAATAACCCCAGGCTAAATCTATACGACGACTTGAACGTGAGAGAAAAGGCGCGTAATGTGGAAAGAACAGTTTATTCCATGATTAGTTTATATACAAAAAGATCGAGCGTATTTACAGCATTTCAGATGGCCTTAAGCTTCTGGAACCCTACCAAACATGGTAGCATAATAGGTAATCATCCAACCAGAAATATGACAAGTGACTCATCACTTTCTAGACGTTTCTGAGTTACTTCTATTCAATGCTGATTGGATAAAATGTGCCCTAACGTCTTCAGATCTCCTTTTCGAGGAATATTCTGGGTCTCCCCAACAAATGGAAGCATCTTTTTAGGATTTCACTACTCACATTTACTGTAACATAATTCACATGTAGAGTTGTAGGAAATAACGATGCATTCGTTCAAAAAACCTATCGTGCTAGCAAACGTTGATCAAATTTAGTCTTGAAAATATTAACAGTTGCTAAGATGCACACTCTTTACAAATAATGATAAATATCATAGGCGTTGAACAATATGTTTAACGGTTGTAAATCAGTAGGGATAAAAAAATAACGAATAGACGTTTGGAACGATGAGCAACGGGTTTAATTTGTAGTGTAAGCACCAAACACTAGGAAGCAGGCACACCCAGCTGACGAATCGTAAATAGGACGAAACGTGCATTCTAAACACCAGTTCTGGTTGATTAATCAGACATGGTTATAATAGCTATTACAGGCTACAGGTAATTTATATCGTGAATTTCAATCACTATTGTTGCACATAACACTTTATCTATGTTTACTGAAATATGAAACTGCAACTTACCGACTAAAAGTTAGACGCCTTAATCGCTAAGCTACTACCGGTTCATTTAATGGTATAGACTAATTGTTTTGGGACAAAACTATGATGCCATGTGAAACGAAACTCATAAAGTGTTGATTTGGTTCAGATTTTAATTCATCGCATTAGACAATTTTAAACACAAAAATCTTGTCGCATCCATCACCTAATACTAAAGTTCTTCATTGAAATCACGAACCGATCTAAATAAGACAACCATTTAAAGCCTGAAATTACTGAACGGCTGTTTCGTTCTATTACAAGACGCCTCAGCAGCGTGCATCAAAGACCCGCAATCATATTACTACGAAACGGCCTTCCAGGGCCTTCCGATCCTCGCTGGTTGTCTAACTTAGATCGGATTGTGATTTTAACGAAATTAAACAATCTTCACAACCAAAATCTGACTTCTAAAAGCAATGAAAACGAATGTAATTTTAATTCTACCTTGACATACCTCCATGGCAGCAGCTTTCAATTCCATCAAAGATGTGTTCGGTGGTAGAATCTTGGAATCAGTTAAATTAATTTTACTGAAATTACTGCTATTACTAATAAGACTACTATTTTCAATATTATTAATCGACGTATTTGTATAGTTTGTTAAACAGGGAGTTTTCTCTGATGTGTTATCATCGTTTTTTGTCCAGTTGTTCTGTCCATATGAATAAACTGGAGTATATTTTTCGTGAAAAACAGAAATAGTTAGACAAGAAAGGCAAAGTTAATTCTTTGAAATATTTTCATAATAAATGGGAATATAAAAAATATCAGTATTTAATGTAACTCCTTGATTAACTTTGAGGAAATCACCCGATTGCGTCACAAGACAAGCCCTCACATGGAATCCTGAAGGCCAAAGGAGAAGAGGAAGACCAAAGGGCACATTACGTCGAGAAATAAAGACAGACTTGAGAAGAATGAACAAAAGCTGGATAGAACTAGAAAAGAAGGCCCAGGACAGAGTGAGTGGGTAAGATGGTGGTTGGAAGTGGTCAACAGGAAACCCTGGACCCGAGTTTCGTGCTACTTGGCACTCGTCAGCAAGGTGTACCTGTAATCCTGAGGGAACTGATGCTGCCTGGCGGATTCGATCCCGTGTCACTCAGCTTCACAGTCAGCGACGTTACCCCGACCGTTGCTGCTACCTTGACGTGGTGGTCGGGCTTGCCTATCGTGATGAAGCAATCGAGCTATGCTGGTTGGAACAATCGTTCCTCGAGGTCCTACCATGCCAGACAGGTCGGTTGAAGAGCGGTAAGACTAAAAGCAGCAATCCTAAGGTCCGAAGGCGAAGTCGTACTGCCGACTGTACAGAGGTGTGACGGCAGTAAGGTGTTTCCTTCAGACAACCAGCATGACAGCGATGCTGCCTTCCCACAAGGAGGGGTGGGGTTAGAAAAGGTCGGCCCTAAAAATGCACACCTCGCCTTATCCCACGGATTTCCGTCTCCGGTGGTAAGGTCCTTTGAAGAACGGAGCTAACACGTCAAAAATCTCCCACAAAAAGGCCGTGCATGACCGACCTCAAGCAGTTGTCCCTTGGGCACTGCGGTCGCGCTCCCAGGTCGTTAAGACCAACACTAATCCAACTTCCTTTTCAGGTCCCTCAAGAAATACCCTTCCACGGTGTGGGCAGCCGGGAAGTGATATTAGCCCCCATACCCGTAACTGCACACGAGACCAAGTTGGTCACTTTCAAATCCTTCCTACTCCTAGTAACTCTCTTATCTCCACGACTAACCCTTCTCAGGTCCTTTTATCACCTCGCACCGCTAGGGCAAACGATTCAAGTACACGGAACGTTATTTCTGGTCTCCTGAAACCACACTCTAAACTACATATAGGAACTTTTAATGTCCGAACATTGTGCCAAATAGGACAACAGGCTTCCTTAGCTAGGACTCTAGAATCTTACACCATCGATGTGTGCTGCGTCTCCGAAACGCGCATACAAGATCCGAGTAGTGTCATTCATTTGACCTCACCTAATCAAAATAAAGAACCATCTCGATACACGCTTCGTGTATCTGGAAGCCCTGATGCTGCTTCCTGTGGCCTCGCTAGAGTAGGTATAGCATTAAGTCCTAGGGCAGAACTAGCTCTTTTAGACTGGATCCCAGTAGACAGTCGTCTATGCGCTGTCCGACTAAACGGATCAGTAAGGACTCGGAAAGATAGGGAAACCCGTCGTTGCCTCTTCGTCGTCTCTGCCTACTCTCCCACTGACTGCAGCTCAGACGATATAAAAGATGAGTTTTACAGGAAACTTTCTGACCTTCTCCAAAAAGCTAGGCGTTCTGATGTAGTAATAGTGGCTGGTGACTTTAATGCTCAAGTAGGTAAACTAAGTGAAAGGGAAAGACACCTGGGTGGATCTTATGGTATCGTGGCTAAAAGAACAGATAATGGCGACCGTCTGTTGCAGCTGTGCTCAGATAACCGCCTATTTCTTGCAAATACTAACTTTAAGCATAAGGAAAAACATCTTTTGACATGGCGACCCCCGAATTCGTCCCAACGTTGGACCCAATTAGATCACATCGCTATCAGCCACCGATGGAGGGGTTCGATAGAAGACTGTCGATCATTCTGGGGCACATGTTTAGACTCAGATCATGCTCTAGTGCGAGCACGTATCTGTCTGCGTTTTACTGGACGTAGGAAAGACACTGCAGGGAAGCCTCTAAGGGTTCTACTTAATGATAAGCAAGCTAAGAATATATTTCAGGAACAACTGGAAAAACAGTTAGAGAGACATGTAAGTTGTGTCCACCACGAGGCAGCGTGGAATGACATCCGAAAAGCTGTGGAAACAGCAGTGATATCCGCTAGTAAGGTAAGCCATAAGGTCAGGGAGAAACAATGGATCTCAACAGCATCTACCGCACTGATAGATGCTCGAAAACTCATCCCACCTGGATCTGAACATAACGAAGAGCGGAGTCAGCTTAAGCGAAGGCTAATAAGAAGCCTACGCAATGATCGTGAACAGTGGTAGGTAGCGAAAGCAAGAGAGATGGAAAAGGCAGCGGCAATAGGTAACAGCAGACAGCTATTCAGACTTATTAAAGAAACCGGCATTAGGAACCCGACTATTAGCGAAACTATCTCAGACAAAGATGGGCATATCATTCATTCTCAATCCAGGAGATTGGATCGATGGGCAGAACACTTTAGGGATCAGTTCAACTGGCCTTCAGCCACACTTCAGTTACCCACGATCCCCAGTCGTCCTGAATGGAAAATTGATGTAAGTCCTCCAACTCTCTACGAGGTTGAAAAAGCTATAGGAAATCTAAAGCGAGGGAGAGCCGCAGGCCCTGACATGTTTACCCCTGAGATTTTTAAGGATGGTGGTCCAGTACTAGCAACGAGATTGACTGAGGTCTTAGGTAGAATCTGGGAACTGGACGTAATTCCATCTGACTGGTCTCAATCACTGATTGTGCCAGTCTATAAGAAAGGACAAAAGTCCCCCTGTGACAATCACAGAGGAATCAGTTTGATTAATATAGTGTCTAAAATATTAGCTTCAATAATACTTGGACGCCTAACCAAAGCTCGCGAAGAGCAGACTAGAGAAAACCAGGCTGGTTTCCGACTTGGACGTGGTTGCATAGACCAGATATTCACTCTACGTCAGGTCCTAGAACATAGACATACATTCAGACGTCCCACAATAGTAGTATTTCTTGAGCTTAAGGCGGCATTTGACTCCGTTGATCGTGAGGTTCTATGGCAGTGTTTGTCAGTGAAAGGAGTACCAAAGAAGTACATTAACCTCATAAAGGCTCTCTACTCGAACACAACTGGTCGAGTTAGAGCCTATGGCGAACTGTCATCAGAATTGGTTACCTCAAGTGGTGTTCGTCAGGGCTGTCCACTCTCCCCATTCTTGTTTAACTTTGTCGTCGACATGCTTTTAGAGATATCACTTTCATCATCTCAATCTCCAGGAGTTGAACTTTTACCAGGAGGCTCACTTATTGACTTAGAATACGCCGACGACATAGTTTTATTTGGTGAAGACGCTGACAAAATGCAGAGTCTTCTGACCACCATAAGCAACAATGCAGGCATGTTCGGGATGCGATTCTCTCCTTCGAAGTGCAAAACGTTACTTCAGGATTGGGTTGCATCGACACCTGAACTAGTGATAGGGAGTGAAGTAGTTGAGCGTGTTGACAGCTTCATTTATCTTGGGAGTCTCATCAGCCCTTGTGGTCTGGTGTATGACGAAATCTCAGCACGGATACAGAAGGCTCGTCTAGCTTTCGCCAACTTGCGCCATTTATGGCGTAGGCGAGATATCCGTCTAGCAACCAAAGGACGGGTTTACTGTGCAGCAGTCCGTTCCGTCCTACTTTATGGCAGTGAAACATGGCCGATAAGAGTAGAGGATATTCGTAGGCTACTAGTATTCGATCATAGGTGTCTTCGAAGCATTGCTCGTATATCCTGGGACCACCGGGTAGGTAATGCAGTTGTTAGGAAACGGGTACTAGGTAAGGATGGCAAATCGATTGATGAAGTAGTGAAACTTCATCAGTTGAGATGGCTGGGACATGTGTTACGCATGCCCAACCACCGACTGCCCCGACGTGCAATGCTTTATAGTGTAGGAGCAGGTTGGAAGAAAGCTAGGGGCGGCCAGACCAAAACATGGCATAAATCCATGAAGTCACTGACAAATGGACTGAGCCATGTTGGTAGGTGTAGACTACCTGGTTGGGATTCGCGAGATGATAGCAACCTCTGGTTAGAGACCTTGAATGACATGGCTCAAAATCGTTTACAATGGCGAAGGTGCGTCCACTCTTTGTGTTCTACCAAATTCTAATCTTCTGAATTCTTCATGTCTCTATCTTTTTTCTCTTTCCCAATTTATTTCACTGAATTATACTCCTTCAATAACATCTTCAAACCCTTATCTTTCACATAATACTAATACTCTTACTACTTCTACCACTATGGGATTTGAATCGACAACTTCATCTCTGTGCTAATGTGGTATGGCAACTCGAACTGATGTACGTACGTACGAAGTTCTACGTTGTAGCTGACTGACTGACTGACGTTACCACTGAGCTATTCGGGCCGCGACCTTATCTTATCTCAATATATATAGTGCACGCAGTGTCGAGCCACCTAGACTGGTGACCACATTGTACCTTGATCGATAGCATTCGATCAGCACTAAGAAGGACTTGGCACGCGTGACATTGATCAACACCCAGTGATCAATCAATTGTGAGAGTGAGTAAGTAAGTAAGTAAGTAAGTAAGTAAGTAAGTAAGTAAGTAAGTAAGTAAGTAAGTAAGTAAGTAAGTAAGTAAGTAAGTAAGTAAGTAAGTAAGTAAGTAAGTAAGTAAGTAAGTAAGTAAGTAAGTAAGTAAGTAAGTAAGTAAGTAAGTAAGTAAGTAAGTAAGTAAGTAAGTAAGTAAGTAAGTAAGTAAGTAAGTAAGTAAGTAAGTAAGTAAGTAAGTAAGTAAGTAAGTAAGTAAGTAAGTAAGTAAGTAAGTAAGTAAGTAAGTAAGTAAGTAAGTAAGTAAGTAAGTAAGTAAGTAAGTAAGTAAGTAAGTAAGTAAGTAAGTAAGTAAGTAAGTAAGTAAGTAAGTAAGTAAGTAAGTAAGTAAGTAAGTAAGTAAGTAAGTAAGTAAGTAAGTAAGTAAGTAAGTAAGTAAGTAAGTAAGTAAGTAAGTAAGTAAGTAAGTAAGTAAGTAAGTAAGTAAGTAAGTAAGTAAGTAAGTAAGTAAGTAAGTAAGTAAGTAAGTAAGTAAGTCCTTGATTAAGTTTACGTGGTCAATTTGCGTTACAAATTATTTATGTGATGGCTATGATGATATTATACTTCAGCTAGCCAAACCAAATTAAATGTAGTGAAGTTTCAACGTACAACCTAACGGTTAAGAGTCGAATGCTTGGAAGAGAGTTAGGGGCGGCCAAACCAAAACATGGCATCAGTGCTTGAAGTCACTAACTTCTAGTCTGAGCCATGTTGGTAGATGCAGACTACTTGGTTAGGGTCCGCGCGACCACCGTAACCAATGGTTGGAGACTCTAGGTGACATTGCTCAGAATCAATCACAATGGCGTAGGTGTATACACTCTTTATCTTCCCTTAAACCTTGAGATTAAAATTGCTTCATAACTTTTTTCCTTCCTATACTATATCCTTATATACAACCTTTCTTTATATACTACCACCACTAAATTAATTACTTGTATGAATCCGGTGTTCATCTTGTTGTGCTAACGAGGTATGGCAACTTGGACCGATGCATATATGTGCCTGGTCCTACGTTGTCGCTGACTGACTGAATGGTTTAATCATTACCACAAGTGCATTCACTCTTAACCTCGGTCTTTATTTTATCTGGGAATTTTTCATTTTCCCTCCAAATCATTTTCCTTATGCCTATTCGTTTCTACTATCACTGATACTACATCTACTTTGACTACTGTCATTTATCTTGATATCTTCATCCTTCTGTGATGGTATTGTGGTAAATCGAGAAACTGCACATACGTACCAAGATATAAGTTGCTTATAACTGAGTATTCATTTATCTTTGATGTATGTTGCTTGAGAAACTGCGACCAATGAATCGGTAAACAATGAAGTAAAATCGAAAATATTAATTAGCTAGCTTACAAGTGTACTATTGTGTTTGAAGCCACTTTCAACTCACCGCCTTTATAAAGCGAGGTGTAATCTACAAAAATGAGAGGGCAACAACAATAAAAGTCTAATTCTTAAACTGGGTTAGCAGACACGTATTTTCAACATTTTTCTCTGTTACAGAGAATGTCTATATGATAATTTGTAGAAATTAATAAAGATTTTTTTCAACAATTTATGTGTACCATGAATAAAACGGAAGTAATCAATTTTAGTCGAGCAATAAGTAAAATGAGAAGTATCGTGTAGTCTGTATCTAGAGTTAAGGGATATGTTGACATGGTTTGATTAGACTTGACCTAGTAAATGGACGAAGGGGGAAGGAATCGTGGACTTAAATTATCCGAAATAAAGCGAGGATATTGGCAACTTACTAGCCTTTCATACAAAAAAAGATGTTTTGGTAGAGAGCGATACAACGAAAGCGGTAGTAGTAAGAAGCACTGATTCGTTGAGTCGAAAGTGAATTGATTTACACTGAATAAAACGCAGCGAACAACTAACAACAATTCTACCAAGCTTTAAATTGTACGTTACTGGATCTTTACTCCAGAAATTGACAAGAGTTTTGAATGGGGCTAGGTATGATGGTCATAGAAACATAATATTGATGGTAAAGAAGGTGTATATAATGCGAGTAGACGTACATCAGTGCCTATGAGAGGATCAGACATCAACATATAATTTAATAGATTTTTCATAGATATAATGGGACATAAAGACGTTCCACCTGCAACCATTCCGAAATAAGCAACGTAGAAAATGGCATATGTGTACATCATTTCAAGGTACAATAATACGTCACCACAGAAGGATGAAATTATCGAGGTAAGTGACAAAACAGTAGAAGTAGAAGCAGTATTTGTGTTAGTAGAAACGAATAGGTATAGACGATATGATTCGGGAGAAAATGAAAAATTCCCATATAAAATAAAGATCGGGGCTAAAAGTGAATGCACTCGAGCTATCACCACCGAGTTTGAGCCATGACACTCTACGTCTTCGATCACTGGTTACGATATTCATGTTCACCTCAACTAGGTAGTCTGTGACTCTTTCAACATATGAGTTCAACAGTTAGTGATTTCATAGAGTGATTACATGTTACTATATGACCGCCCTTCCACTTCTTCCGACACCAGCCAATATCGTACGTCGAGGGAGACAATGGGTTTAAATACGGTTAACCTAAATGTTGTCCTATCTATGGAGATAAAAAAAATAACCTAACTAAAGGAAAGAATGGATTTTTTACAAAAAACCATGTTGTTTGTATTAAATTAAATTGATAGATATTTCGGATTTATTAACTCCTATCAATTAAATATATAATGAGACTATAGCATGAATGGTATTTCATATAAAACCTAGGTCGATTAGGGAACCTGTCAACGACTATTAACCATCAGCTTAAATCTCAACATAGTGTACATGATGTGAAATCGCCTAGACTAATGGTCATACTGCAACTTGATCGATGGAATTTGATCAGCACTAAGGACTTGAAAAACATGACTTTGATAACTCTATCCAATGATCAATCAATTGTAAGAACAAGAATACTGTAAAACAGGATTTCAGTTAAAAATACAACCAAGACAACTTTCATATTTATGGAGCGTAAAAGGAAACTGGAGCCAGGTCACCACTGAGTTGAGCCATCTCTACGACTCTAACCACGGAGTTGCGATGAACCGACAGGTTCAAGTTTTATGCAACCATCTTTTATACTACAGCTCCATGTAATTAGCTGACTAAATTCTCTTTGTCCATATAGTTCCAGCATCGACAAATAATGGACGATATGAAAGTTGTTCGAATGACTTTTTAAAAAACCTATCTAAGGCACCGAAGTCAGGATTTCAAGATGGCGACATTAATTAAATCATCATCACTGCGCCCAATCATATATTCTTTAGCCTCAACGTGAATAATATGGTGTTGCCACCGGATGAGAGCAATCCTTCAGGACAACGATTACAGAACAAGGAGAGTTAAGCATTCTGAACTCAAAGACCAACGTTTATAAGCAAAACTGGTCTGAATAACGTGTCGTGCACCCAACCTTTTATTTAAACTAGTATCCCAATGGCGCAAACAATAGTAAAAATTGGAATAAATCGATTTGGCCTTCACCATTCATAAATTGATCCCATCTGTCACCCACCACCAACTAAAAAAACCCTAGCACATAAATTTTTATACATATATTGACTCATATTACTATAAGAAATTAACAAAAATGTAATTGAGTCAGTTAGGGGCGGCCAAACCAAAACATGGCATCAGTGCTTGAAGTCACTAACTTCTAGTCTGAGCCATGTTGGTAGATGCAGACTACTTGGTTAGAGTCCGCGCGACCACCGTAACCAATGGTTGGAGACTCTAGGTGACATTGCTCAGAATCAATCACAATGGCGTAGGTGTATACACTCTTTATCTTCCCTTAAACCTTGAGATTAAAATTACTTCATATCTTTCTTCCTTCCTATACTATATCCTTATATACAACGTATTTTTCATATACTACCACCACTAAATTAACTACTTCTATGAATCCGATGTTCATCTTGTTGTGCTATTGAGGTTCGGCAACTTGGACCGATGCATATATGTGCATGGTCCTACGTTGCAGCTGAGTGACTAACTGAATTGAGTCATACATAAAAAGTCTACCTACCCGAAGACTGATTAAATTCATTAGTATTAGGATGAAATGATGAAGGATATTCCAAGTAATTATTATTATTATTATCCTCATTATTCATACCATCTTTCTCATTAGTCAATGCATTCATTGTATATTCTTCATCTTCAGTTTCTCTCATTGTTTGACCATCTGTTGTAGTTTCCTCTTCATAAACTGTATCACTATACAATATTCTTATTAAATGTGTCAATATCCGACGTGAAAATTGTGCTACATACATATTTGTATTCATATTAACTGGAATATTTTCTGTTTTAGTTAACCAATTTAATAGAAAAGTATGAAATGTATGAATTTCTGATGGATCCATAGTTTCTGTAAAGTTGGTTTCTGGATGATGCCATATTAATAAGTTGAGTAATGCTTTAATCACTTCTTTACGACTATTATTATTATTATTACTATTACTGTTTATAAATGATTGTTTTGATAAATATTGACAATTTTGTTGTTGTCGTTGTTCATTGGAACTATTATTCGTATTATTCATCAAAGACTGAGAGGTAGAATTAGTCGTCGATGTCAATGGTTGACAATTATCACCATTAGATGATGATATTCTGATAGGTTGATTATGATATTGTTGATATGTCTGCTGTTGTCTTCTATGTTGATGTTCTTGTTGTATAGAACGTTTTGGGATTGGTATATCAGTGTGAGAATTATCAATTGAACAGTTGGTATCAGTAGATGATTGATCTAGATGAATGGAAAAAGAAATTTAAGAAGAAGAAAAATCAATATCGTTACCTAATAGTGCAAATTTCTGAAATTACATCATACTGATAAACAAACTACTGTCATGTTAATTATCAGAAGGGGTTTTGTGAGGATTTAGTATTTTCATAGTTGAAAGCATGAGTCAATTGAAGCTAGATCACCATAGTAAACCTGGAAGCACTGGACAGCTGTTTCGTCCTGCTGAGGAGTCCCATAATAGGACGAAACGGCCGTCCAGTGCTTCCAGGTTTTCCATGGTGGTCTAGCTTCAATTGACTCATGCTTTCAACTATGAAAATACTGACATGTTTGAAAATTACCTCAATTCAAAAGTGCGTAAATCTTTGATTAACTTGAATAGTTAGTGTTACTCCAAACAACTAACGTGATATTAATTCATAGGGTCATGAACTCTTGGATTGTGAAGTATAGATTACCTGGTCATGTATTTTCTTAAGACAGCTTGGATGATTACTTACTTACGCCTGTTACTCCCAATGGAGCATAGGCCGCCGCTTGGATGATACAGTTTGGAATATGTCCATGTAGAAAAATGTATCCAACTCTATATCTTCGATGTGAACATTATTCAATACACTTAATGTTTCTTGATAAATGGATGTATATAGATGTATCCTTTATTTTCTTCATTTCTTTTCTTTGCACCACTATGAAATATACAATTTCACCAGTTCATACAGTATTTATGATCTATTTCTTAAAAAGAATTTTAATATAATATCGATAAATATATAAACTCACGCAACTGACTTTTTATATTAAAGTTCGAGTGTGAATTTAATCCAACGGAACCATTCGGAAGTGATGAATATGTATTGCTATAAGGACTAGTATGGAACGTTTGACTAATACATGATTGTTGGTTTGTATATTGAGTAGTAGTGGGGTTATCAGAAAATGTATTCACTTTGATTTGAGAGCATGAAGATGGTGGTTCATAATCATACTGAATACATGGTCGATTCGTTGTATTATCATTTATTGTAGGTGATGAAACTGGTATTTTACCGATCCAACTGCCACTACGAGGCGGTGGAGGTGGTGGTGGAGGCCGAGGACGCCTAGAAGGTTGACGACTGACTTCACTTGAAAGTGAAAAGAAAGAAAATACAATAACATTATATCAGCTAATAGAATTGTATCCGATTTCGACACAGTTCTTGTCTAGTAACTATAAACATTCCCTGTACACGGTATTCATCGTAGATTGATCTCAGCCGTGATACCGCTGAAGCCCAAGGGGCAGCTGTTTTGTCTGTGTAGGACTCGGAAGAAACAGCTTAGACAATGAAACTAGCTTAGACTTTTTCCGTTACATTTTTGATCCACTTTATTGAATTTCAATATAAGTCATCTTTTTTAAATAACTTAGATTAAAGGTGAACTTTGCTAGTAATGTTTATACTTCATAGTGGTAACATTTCCAATGCTGAATGTGAAAACTTGTAAACCGATATTTGCGGAAGCATATTTAGTCATATAAGTCGTTGGCATTCTCTAGGGAATATTTACCGCTATCTGTAAATAAATTACCACCGAATTCATTCACATCAGATTGACACATTATGTCCAACTCTAAAGTAAAACTATTTACCAACTACAAACACATCTATCTCTAATCCTTTCGGCATATCAAACACATCGTTTTAAAGTAAGTCGCTTAATAATTCATAACTGAAGAGTATGTGCTGGGAATACCACCCAGCTTTCTAAACCAAAGTAGGCTGAGATGTGCTCAAACCGACAACATATTCCATTAAAAGTTAACTGGTGTGATCACTAAGTCACTGGGCTACACGAAAGATTACTTTTGATATTAGTTAAACTAAAATTTGTAAAATAGTAACTATTTCATGAGTTCGACTTATCCATATTAATTGAACAGGAGTCCAAAACAATCCACTTTCGAAGGGTATCTTTTCCTGGTATATTTCAGTGTTCTCCTAATATCTCGTCATCTTCCGTAACTTCTTTGACAGTCTTGAAAGTAACTGGTAAACCATCAACTGCGTCTTCCGACAATCAGTGAACTCCTGTATCCGTTTCAATTGCTGTCACGAGAGTATCTTCTTTACGTCTCACTTCTGAACCAGTCAGTCTAGACAAGGAGTCAGTTAGTTCGAAATCAGGAGTGGGCTCCTACTTAACCTTGAAGTCGCAATTTAAGAGTGTAGTTCCCCATCGTTGTAGTATGTTTGCTGTATATACCAGAATCCCTTTCTTCGACCCAAATATGGCCAGCAATGGCTTATCAGTCAGTCAGTCACAACGTAGAACTTCGTACGTACGTACATCAGCTCGAGTTGCCATACCACATTAGCACAGAGATGCAGTTGTCCATTCAAATCCCATAGTGGTCGAAGTAGTAAGAGTATAAGAATTAATGTAAAAGATAAGGGTTTGAAGATGTTATTGAAGGAGTATAATCCAGTGAAATAAATTTGGAAAGTGAGAAAAGATAGAGACATAGAGACATAAAGAGTATGCTGAGCATATAAGTATAATTTTAATTAGACACTTTATTTTGGCCCCCATCTTTTAATTAGTTTGGAATTTTCCATTGGGCATGTTTAGGTATGGTATGTGGACATGTTTATGGCAAACAGTTGTGGATAACTCTAGAAGCCTGAAATGAAACCTTTGGTGAAAATTATGCTCTGATGTGTAGCATTCATTAACTAAGACTGAACGGGAAAATGACCAGAATCACTGGGTACAACCCACTTAGTGAGAACGGAAAACATTGCGAATAATGTTAGATACTTAAACTTATGTGAATGAAGCGAAGTTTGAACCTACTACTTATAAATTGAAAGTGATCACTCACTCTAAAAAAGTAGAATATATCAATAAACTAAACTCAAAATAATCATTTGGCTTTCAGTAAAGAAGTGCTATGTTCTGATAACAATAGTGAGTGGTAACTTTAGGATCCATTTATGGACCAATATTATGCATGTATTTTTTATCGTATAATTGCTAAATAACTAAACTATTCATATTCATGTTCCCCTAATCATGAGCTTTATTTTGAACTATAAACTATTATTATACGGTTTACTATTCTTGAGTTATCTCTTAGTCTATTAATTACTGACTCCCACAATCACAGCCACATTTGGCAAAATGTACACATGTTATTTTCTATTTTATTGGTACGATGTGGTCAGTCTGTTTGGTATATAAACTCAGTATGTTTGAAGTATAATGATTCATACCGCAGAGGCTGTTTTGAACTTAACTGACTGGGCTAGGCATGAAGCTGGACCGATAGACTGCTCGTACGGGTTCGTGTGTCACTGTTCCAATCGATAATTCGCTGCTCTCTGATTGGCGGTTTTATCACGTCATACGTTAACAGGGCATCAACTCGGTCACAAGTTATAACAACAAGTAAGATCAAAGAAACAGAAGACAGAATAAGCAAAATGAACTGAATGCATACGAAACCCTTTGAATAAACATTAGAAAAGTTGTTTTTTAGAAACTTACCGATATTGGGAATATGGAATTTGTGACTGAATATTCATTATTACAGAAGGATTAGTATATTGTAATGTTTCATCAGTATTATTCATTATTGATTGAGTTGGACCATTTTTGGCCTCATATACAACGTACTGAAAAATAGTGAATAAAAAGAATACACATACATATGATTGTACATCATTTCGATCAATCTAATACTAAGAACGATTAGTCTTTAAATCAAACAGAAGAATACACAAACGGAGGTTCCGTAACCTGGTTCATTTAAAGTGACTAATATATTTGTTAAGTAACAAGGGAAGCCAGGGAAGTCCTACTCACTGCCTTCTCGTGACATTACTGTTGTTTACGAAACTGAGAGAACGAAAAGCGCATGTCCGGGGCTTTAACCGGGTTGGTGGACACGGCTGGTCCACCTAGGGGAGTTGGAAAACCCTGATTCCAAACCATTGGTGCACATGCGCTCCAGTATCCTGAATGAACAAATGGTGTATGAACCAATTGTTGGTAACCGGCTATCATGAGACTGCATCTCCTCACGATGCTCCACTGCCTTGTGGATTAGACCTTCAGGTCGAAAGCTCAGGGTGTGGCCCCATAGGAAAACCACTTGCTTCAGTTTGGGCACCTGGGCAATATCACAGCCCTTACACAAATCGAATGGGATTTG
Source organism: Schistosoma mansoni (assembly GCF_000237925.1). Classification (NCBI taxonomy): domain Eukaryota; kingdom Metazoa; phylum Platyhelminthes; class Trematoda; order Strigeidida; family Schistosomatidae; genus Schistosoma; species Schistosoma mansoni. The sequence goes on along the minus strand of NW_017385989.1, from coordinate 958,876 downwards.
TGCGGCGCATATGTATCTGGTGCTTCCTTGTACCAATATTTATGTGTTGAAATAAAATTAAAAAAATAAAATGCAAAATATAATTTATGTGTAGAGCTAAAGAACATAATGAGACATCTGTTTAGAGAGCCTATCATATCAAAAAAGACTGATCAAGTTAAATCCTATGACTTTCATGACTCAATAACTTAGTAGATAAAACGGTTTACGTTTTAAACAATGAAACCTAGGATTCCAGTAGTATGAAAATTAACACTTGAACCTATATACACACACCAAGTCAACGAATCCCATACAATAAAAGAACATGGACACCTGGATTCCTTTGTTAACACTGACAAAAATTTAATTGATTAATATTTTTATAGTTGAAAGCGTGAGTCAATTGAAGCTAGACCACCATCGAAAACCTGGAAGCACTGGATGGCCGTTTCGTCCTATTGTGGGACTCCTCAGCAGTGCGCATCCACGACCTCGCCTCGCGAGATTCCAACTCAGGACCTACCAGTCTCTATTTGAGAAAACACTTCCTTCCTAATAAGAACATAGTTTTCTTATTACTGCAACAAAGTTATGAAGGAAGAAGGTTCAGCTGCTGCTGCTAGTTCGAATCAAACGTTTACACCCTCGTAAGAAATGGATCACAAATGTCATACGAAATGAAACAATGGAACAAAAGAAAAAGGAGAATAAGCTGAGCAAATGAAACTTTTCAGTTGTTATCCGTTTTCTTTAAATGTGACTGTCAAACTTACTACATAACCCATAATGTTAAATATCAAGAGACAAATAAAGAAACCAACTATTAGACGTATTGCTACTTACTGAGAACATAATGGGAATAGACATAATATAATATAACTAATGCCATTACTTTGTTCTAACTGATTGATTAATCACAAAGTGAGAGACAAGGACAGGAACTAAGTGGATTTTAAAAAAATACGAATATATATACCCATTCAGTTTCCCTAATCCAAAAAGGATTTTATTTGAATGACAGTAACAGACAAATCAGAACACAATTAAGCATACATACAAAAATATATGTATAAATGGTAGTGTATTTGGGATTATAGACATTGATTATTTGCCAATTCATGCCTTTTTTAATCTCCTACCTCTTTCAATGAATAAAACATTGTCTGGGGGGCATGAAATGAAACAAAGAGAAAACAAAGATTCAATTTCATTTTGAAAACTGATATTTTATAGTTAGTTAACTTGACAGTAACAGCCTACTATGGGAAAGGACAAACAAGTTTCCATCTGAAGAGGAAATTAGGAAAAGATGTTGGAAGTGGATAGGATATACATTACGGAAATCACCAAACTTCATCATGAGGCCAGCCCTAACTTGGAATTCTGGAGGGAGGCGGAAAAGAGGAAGGCTTAAGAACACACTATGTCGGGAATTGGAAGCAGACATGAAAAAGATCAATAACAACTGGAAATGATTGCTCAGGACAGGGTTGGATGGAGAGTGCATTTAGGAACAGAAGGGTTGCTAGGGTGGCCGATGTAGACTCGTCGGTAATACGTCAGGTATCGGTGACCATCTCTGCAGCGTTGTCAGTCAGTTATACGCAATGTAGAGCCTGGCATGCATGTGAGTCAGGCTACAGTTGCCAAACCTAATTGGGATGAAGCTTTTTAGTCCAATCCCAGTGTATTGGAAGTAGTAACAGCATCAGTAGTAATAAAAACGAGATATTGCAAGTCAATAAGGGAATCTCCTGGTGTGAGATTATTTACTGAAAATGTAGACGATGAGAGAATTACCTGTGGAAGGATATCTATGACAGAGTTAAATAGAATGAGGGACAGTGAGAAAAACTGAAGAACACTACTTGTTATTGATAATTCTGATGACGATTCCCTATGAGATCTAACTTAACCAGTAGTGTTTAAGTAGGGAGCCTGAACAAGGTTGATGTTTTTCTTTGATATGTCGTCCAATGACAGACACTACCACGAAACTCTTCAATCTACGGAGTCGAGTGTTGCCTTAAGGTCTAGTAACACAACTGTGGTCTGGGGTCAGTAAACATGTCTTAGAACCTGATGAAGGGTGAATATTTGGTTTGACCATACAGCCTGATTTTCAGCGATTCGCTCTTCACGAACTAGAGTTGATGTTTTAGACACCACATTAGTTTGATTCCTCTGTGGTTATCACAAGGGGATTTTGTGATGTAAGTTGGCAAAAGCCAGACGATCTTTTCGAATCCGAGCTGAGATTTCGTCAGACACCAACCCATTAGGGTTGATCAGACTTTCAAGATAAGTGAAGTTGTTGACGCGTTCGACCACATCACTCCCTATCCTTAGTTCAGATGTTAAAGTAGGTCAGTCCTGAAACAACAACTTGCATTTAGAGGGGGAGAAGTGTATCCCAGACATCCCGGCATTGTTGCTCAGTGCTACCAAAGGATAGTATTTTACCAGCGTCTTCATCACACAGGATTATTCACCTGTGGACCTCCTGATAGGAGATCAATTCCTGAAAATTCATTCGACGAGAACGTTATTTTCAACAGTAGGTCTATGATGAAGTTGAACAGAAATGGAGATAGTGGACAGCCATGCTGGACACCACTTGAGGTAGCAAAATCAGATGATAGTTCGCTATAAGCTCTGACTCGACTGGTAGTGTTTGAGTAAAGAGCCTTCACAAGGTTTATGTTATTATTATTATTTAAACACATAAATATTGGTACAAGGAAGCACCAAATACATATGCGCCACACAAATCTCATTTGATTTGTGTAAGGGCTGTGATACTGCCCAGGTGCCCAAACTGAAGCAGGTGGTTTACTTAGGGGGCCACACCCCGAGCCTTTGACCTGAAGGTCTAGTCCACAAGGCAGTGGAGCATCGTAAGGAGATGCAGTCCCATGGTAGCCAGTGACCAACGATTGATTCATACACCATTTGTTCCCTCAGGCTACTGGAGCCCATGTGAACCATCGATTTCGAATCAGGGTTTTTTAACTCCCATAGGTAGAGTTTCCGTGTCCACCAACCCGGTTAAAGCGCCGGACATGCGCTTTTCGTCCTCTCAATTTCGTAAACAACAGTAATGCCACGAGAAGTGAGTGAGTAGGACTTCCCTGGCGGAGGCTATATACACATGGCCATGTGAGAGCATTTTAAGAATGAGAGTGAACTCTCCCCACTCGGCCGTACCATGACATTTGGGGGCGATTGTGATAGTAGTCCTTTTTATGTTTCTCATCTTATCATTTTTTTCTTGCCCTGCTGACATGAAATGTAGTAACTTTGACTAGTACGGATTCGTTATAGATATTACGTTGTTATTATCTAACTTACCAATATAATAATTTCATTAAAGCTATAAAAATCGTTTATAGATAGCACTTGTCCTCCTTAATTTTAAAGTTTTATCAGTAGTGTCAATGACTTGGTTAAGCAATTTCATATTACTAATTACTTCTTTTGGAATTTTTTCAATGTTAACACATGCACACATGTATACACTTGTTTTTACATGATAAAAATCTACTTCACTTGATACATTGAATAGACAAATGAATCCGTGTTCAACATTTAAACTAACTAGCCAATTACTAACCTATTATAGTGAACATTATTAATATCTATCACAAAAAAAATCATCAAAATTAGTTTGACATTCTTTAAACATTGACGAAAACTGGAACTTGGTGAACATACAAGAAAAAAACTATCACAGTGAATCATCAGTACGATTATTAATGTCACTCTACACAGTCTAGAAAGTTGTTAACTAAAGCAAATCTTAAACATTGCAAGAACTGATTTGACATTTATTTATATGGTAAAAATGGTAGAAAATAATAAATGATGCTGACAGAGAAGCAATAAAAGTAAATAACCATGACAAACATGAAGAAAACAATTATCGAACAAAGGTATATCAATGTGACATGAATCCACCTACACACAAACCGATAATATTAAGTGGCTATTTCGTCAGTCAGTCAGCTACAACGTAGGACCAGGCACATTTATGCATCCGTCCAAGTTCCCATATCTCGTTAGCACAATAAGATCAACACCAAATTCATAGAAGTAGTTCATTTAGTGGTGGTTGTATATAAAGGAAAGGTTGTGTATAAGGATATAGTATAGGAAGGAAGAACGTTATGAAGCAATTTTAATCTCAAGGTTTAAGGGAACATGAAGAGTGTATACACCTACGCCATTGTGATCGATTCTCAGCCATGTCACACAAAGTCTCCAACCATTGGTTATGATAGTCACGCGGACCTCAACCAGGTAGTCTGCATCTGCCAACATGGCTCAGACTAGAAGTTAGTGACTTCAAGCACTGATGCCACGTTTTGGTATGGTCGCCCCTAACTCTTTTCCAACCATCCCCTACACTAGTCAGCATAGCGCGTCGTGGTAATCGGTTTTCAGGCATACGTAACACGTAGGCCAACCATCTCAGTCGATGAAGATTCATGACCTCATCAACTGATAAACCATCATTCCCTAATACTCTGTGTCTAACCTCACCATTACTTACCCGGTTATTCCAGCAGATGCGAGCAATATTTATAAGTCATATCTGGTCAAATACTAGTAACTTGCGAGTATCTTCTACTCTTAGTGGCCACGTTTCACAGCCGTAAAGTAGAACAGAGCGAACTGCTGTGCAGTATTCTCGTCCCTTAATTGATAGACGGATACTTCGTCTTCGCCATAGGTGACGTAAGTTGGCAAAAGCCAAACGAGCTTTTTGAATCCGTGGCTATTTATGAATAAACGAATTTTCACTACATATCTATTGATTGATTAGGAGTTAACACAAAGTCCTTGACTTAAGTTTTGTGCTAGTTATTGCTTATCGAGGAAGTGCAACTAAAATTTGAGCGAATCAAATATTTCTTTCCAAGTTTTAAACCTTTACGCTTGTGTTATTAAGATCGTGATTGGATAGAATGCGGTAAGTGAGTAATCAGTAACATAATCTACTACTTTATACTGGCCGTCATTAGTTAACTGATAAAAAGATTAACAGTAACTAAAAATGATGGCAATATTCAAAATCATGAAATTACACAAAGTTTTGCATTTTAAACTAGGTTGAAAAATACTTAATGTACTTTGGCTTTTAGTGATATTTTGGTTGATAACGGCTAGCTTTTTAAATAATCTTAATACTACACATTGTGCATGCTCTCATGTTGCATTTTATTACATACGCAAGCTAGGAAGAGCAACTCAGTGTGTAGAATTGGCCAAGGTTAGTTCACGGATTGAAGAGGTGGCTAAAAAATGAGATGCTTAACACATACGAACTATAGTTTATTTAAGAAGCTGAAGAACACAACTTACATTTTTTGTAGAATTGAGTGCGATTGGATAGCCCATAATAGGCAAACCATTACTAATATTCGGTTGAGAATGTGTAGAATTGTTCCGATAACAGTCATAAGAAGGATATGAAGTAGTTGTTCGGATATGGGATTGCGAATAGTGAGTAAAGTGATTGCTTGATGAGTTAGGAAAACGTTGTATAGATGGACTAGGAAGAATCACATTTTGATAAAGATGATGTCGACTATGAGCCAAGTTATACTGCTCGCTTGAATTTGGTTTGGACACATCATGTGTTGAGGACTGATAATATGATGATTGAGATGATGAACTTAATGACTGTGATGAATGAAAAGTAGTTACAGTAGGTGGAGATAACATAGACGAGGAATTGTAACAAGGATGCATTTTTGTGTAGTTTCAATCCGAATTCAATGGATTGAGCAGTATCTAGGGTTCATAGTTCTATAACGATAACTAACGTTCTTTACTTTGGACTGAATACTAAATAATACAGAGGAAAGTCAATGAGTTTTAAATAACAGAAAAGTGTTTAGTTGTTGTTAAAAGTAGAGTAAACAGTACAGTAAAAAGTGACTTCTTTAATCTCATAAATCAATCTTAAAATCATTGTTAAAACAATATTATCAAAATCCAAAACGACCGAGTCAGTAATACTGAGGTTACACCAAAGATACTAGACAAAGGTGTCATATCGGTCGACGTAGTTATGAATCTTGGTCGCCTATAGTGGTTAGTACATGTATTACCCATCCCTAAATACCGCCTACCTCAACCGACGATATTAGTTCGTGTAGAAGCAGGTTGTAAGAAACTTCGGGGTGGTCAAACTAAAACGTAACATCATTCCATGACGTTACTGACTCCTGGTCTGAGCCATGCTGGTAGATGGAGAATACCTAGTTGGGGTCAGTACGATAACCACTATCGGTGATCAGAGAGTTGTGTGATATTATTCAGAAGAGGTTACAATGGCCCAGACCCATTCAGTATTTATCGTCCTCTCTATATTGAGTACCAGATCTAAAACATTATGCTTCACCTTCAAACTGTCACACGTCGAAATGTGATAGAAGTCAACTAACGTAAATACAATAATAATTAACAGTTATTGCGCATAGTACGACTAGTTTGCTTGAAGGCGCTGGTAAAGGGCAGTCTGATTTGAAGTGGAGTGGTAGCAAGCTTTTAGTACTGCACTTACTTGGGTATTATCGTATTTAGTTATTTTCTCTTTATGGTTAATCAATGACGGTTGCTACGGTAGTAAAATAAATGGTAAAATTAAAACAGTACGACCTATTGGTTTACTATATAAGAATATCACTTGAGGTTCAGTGAATTTATCATCAATATCAGTGAGTATTTTTTGTGGAGTTTTGCTCTCTGAGCTAGATGATTTAATTGTGAAGTTTTGATTAGTCTTCTAAACAACACCGTCAGCACAAACTTCAGGTAGATTTATTTATTTGAACACAAATATTGATAGATAGGTATGCGCCACACAAAAAATTGTCATTTCATTTAATTGTGTGAAGGCTATGATACTGCCCAGGTGCCCGAACCGAATCAGGTGGTTTTCTTAAGAGGCCACATCCCGAGCCTTCGACCTACAGGTCTGATCCACAAGGCATTAGAGCATCGTAAGGAGATGCAGTCCCATGATAGCCGGTGACCAACGATTGATTCATACGCCATTCGTTCCTTCAGGATACTGGAGCCCATGCGCATCATTGGTTTGGAATCAGGGTTTTCCAACTCCCCTAGGTGGAGTTTCCGTGTCCACCAACCCGGTTAAAGCCCCGAACATTCAGTTTTCGTCCTCTCAATTTCGTAAACAACAGTAATGCCACGAGAAGGCAGTGAGTAGGACTTCCCTGGTAGAGGCTGTATATTCGCGTGGCCATGTGAGAGCATTTCGAGAGCGAGAGCGGACTCTCCCCACTCTGGGCCGTACCAGGGCATTTGGGGGCTGAGTGAAGATACATCATGGTGTTTGACAGCCAGACAGTTCTCATGCGGACGAAGATGAAGAGGGAGACCATTTTATCTGGTGTACTGTTTCTCGCAGTTGCAACAATTTATTTTTTAGATAATGTTTGGCCTTTCTTTTATTATCTCATCCTATGGTTTGCATGATATAGTTTAAAACGATCAACATACACTAAGCTCCCCATAAGCATTCAAATGAATCAATGAAGTATTGGTTAGTGTATGTTGAAAAACTCAAATTAGGTCTGAGTAGGATGAGTAGATCACAAGCCTAATAACGCTAGTGAACCAAATACTTGACTAACTAAACCAAGGGTAAATATGCATTAGCAAACTTATAAGTTTCAAGGAATAAAGTATGAACTTTTGTATGTTAGCAGTATAATATAGTTTAACAGAGGTATTAAAAATGAGAATATAGTAGGCTCATTTTCGCACTGTATGGTATTCTGCGGAGGCTCATAAACCTATAGTCGGTTATTTTCCAAGTGTTATACATTTGACCTATTTCTAATACGTCCTCATGTCCCTTCGAGGATTGCCTTAGTTAATTTAAGTGCAAACGACGTAGTCAGGAAAAAACTATGTAACATGCATAGCAATCTGCATCAAAGGATGCTTCTATTAGTTTGCAATTAGTTTTATTTTAGAGGGAGTTTGTTCGCGGTTACTCTTGACTAGCTTTGAAACTTACCTTTTTCATATAGTCTGATTGAAGCGATGTACCTAGGTTTAGGTAATAGTTTTCGACAAGGCTAGCACTAAATAACTTATCAACGGAAAAAGACAATCCAAATAAACAACTGTGAACCTCTACTTTAGACCTGGGACTTCAGGTGATTTAATTTTACAAATTTGTCGACATGAATCGGTAAAAGTATAATATACAAACGCCCAAGGTTTAAAGTGAAGCGATGTACATATGTCTGAAACCTTATACTGTCAACTTTTTGTCTCAATTATCAGATTGTCTTACATTCACGCTCGTGTTATTTCTGATTGTTGTCAAATGCTTCCGTTACTAAATATAAGTGCATTCCGTGTGCTTAGTGAGTCTTCAGCCTACCTTCTCCTTTATTATCTTTTCCTCTACATTATACCACTTGCTGCCCTCAACAATCTCCGAGCACACAAAGTACCTTTAGATCAGACCCAGACCTACCAAAGACTGCATATTATGGTGATATCACCCCAAATGCTCAGGCACGGCCTGGAGTGTGTAGAGTTTGCTCTCCCTCTTGAAATGCTCTCACATGGCCACGTGTACACAACCACAGACAGGGAGGTCCTAATTACTGCCTTCTCGTGGCATTACTGCTGTTTACGAAATTTAGAGGACAAAAAGCGAATGTCCGGCGCTTTAACCAGGTTGGTGGATACGGAAAACCCACCTAGAGGATTTGGAAGACCCTGACTCCGAACCAATAGTGCACATGGACACCAGGCTTCTAAGGAAACAAATGGCGTATGAACCTATTGTCGGTCAACGGCTACCATGGAATTGCATCGCCCTACGTTGTTTCATTGCGTTGTGGATTAGACAAAGGAGACTACCTCCTTCGGTTTGGGCACCTGGACAGTATTCCAGCTTTCACACAAATCGGATGACAGTGTCGTACATATGTAGTCGGTGCCTCTTTGTACTGATGTTTATGTGTTTGAATAAATAATTCAAAACCGATAGCTAACGTGTTATTGTCAACTAAGTAAAAATTGGCAGTATTCGGCTCCCAAAATGTTTGAAATCAGTAGAGATATTTTTTATATAACAACGAAGTGAATTTCAGATGGTGCTGAGGCTAAATTACGTGATACAACTGCTTCGAAGGCAGACTGAGTGTCAGGGTTTTTAATGCCATTCACTTCTTATTGTCAAAGTTTTGATTCTATTAATTTGCGTTGCTAATTGTTTTACAACTAGGCAACGCTTCCTGATTGGCTAATAAGTAGCCCAATGTTTTCAGTATATTATTATTTTACCCTTAATTTGTCTACCGAATATACGTAGTTTTATTCTGTTCAACCTAAATGGTTTTAAAACATACTTTTGGCCCGAGTGAAGTCTTTGCATACACAAATTACCTCGCTTATGCTTCAAAACTGCAGTGTCACGAGAAACATACCCTTGTCAGGTTGCCGAGCAAACGGCCTGCCGAAATGTAACTTAACTATTGTTGCACCCGCGCCCAAGCCTTCAAACTACAAACTTCAGCCTTCTGTAATAAGGATAGGAAGTAAATCGGCTTATAATAATCCTTGCAATTTGTAGTACTGTGATACCCAAGTTTGCTTTGAATTTATCAACAGCAGGTGATGATATTACGTATCCGAGTGGAGAATGTCCTTGAAGCTGGAAAATCTAGGCATGGACGGACCTCTCCGAAAATGGCTTACGGATTTCCTGGTAGGTTGTGGACAGAAATTAAGAATAAGTTCCAAGTGTTCTACCTGAAGACAAGTACTGAGTGGAGCATCTGAGTGAAGTTCTGTCCTAGGTCCATTACTTTTCATACCGTATGTAAATGAACTGAATATCAGTGACTTAAGAGCTCTAATGGTGATCAGCAGGAATACTCCATCCATCACGTTCTTACTGGGCGATCCTGGTATCCCATTTTCCACCAGCAAAAAGACCCCAGACATCTTTCTTTGAGATACTCCAGATATCTCTTCCCATTACTACTCTGCTATCATTTAATCATACTAACCCCTAGGGTTTCTCAAAAGGACAGTTGGTAGCTTGGCTCTGGAATTGTTCAAAACTATTTTCAGTGTTTACTTGATACGTTGTCTGAAAAAGCCTCCTGAGCTGAACAACTACCATAAGATGGATGTTACTCATTTGCAATATACTTACAGCGGAGCGATTCAGGTCAAAATAAAACACTAATAATCTCGCCTGGAAGTCCTTATCTTGTAGTCAGTGCACCCATGTTCGAGGCAACTAATGACGTGTTTCAGTTCGTCATCTTCTTGCGTATAACATCTAATGTCGGCAGGGAATGGTTATGTTGCCTGTATCGCAACATGTAGTATTTGATTTAAATCCTCTTTCAATGATATTGTTGTAATAGTTACATCTTCAATTTCTAGCTTCTAATTAGCAATTATTTGAGATAAGATATCAACCTGCCTGAACTTCTCTATTGATATAAAACCTTGTTAGACATCACAACTCATTGTTCTCCATCACTCTCTCTCACATTTCACTGCAGAAGTAGAAGCTAGTATGACATGTATCTACTAATCTACCATACCTTTGTCTATTCCACCACAAACTGCATTGTTGGGGGTTTATATCCAAACACCTTGTTGCTCCTCCGTTTCTCTTGTTTTCATCACCAAGTTCTCAGAGCTTCTTACTCCTGGAACGAACCTAAAATAAGCTTAACGTGCTCCTCTTTCAAGTTCAAATACCCTTTATACCTACCTTATGACAACCGGAAGGTTCTTAGACAGTTGTGCTGCACAAATACTTGGCGGAATCACAAGTCTAACACGCGAGTGCCGATTTGGAACCTGCCGTGCGTTTCTCGAAGTCTTGCAGTGCCGTTTTTGAAACATGTCATAAAATGTGTACTCATAGTACATTACTAACCCACAAATCTAATTATTAACTCGCTGATACGTTTGGAAGAATGCACTGCTATATGTTATCATTGATTTGATCTATTTAACAATCCTACTTGTGAGGCATTTTATCAGTAAACTAACGTTGTAAGACATTGGTTAAGTATGCAAAAAATGCATGTAACTGCTTTCAGAAATGTATTAGTATTATTGTGAGCAAGTAATGCAATAGCTCAGCGTTGTAATATATTCTCCTTATATGAGGGAATACTTGAATTTTATCCAAATATAGATATGAGCGGTTTGTAAATTGTTAGAAGCGCAAACGAATGACCAAAAATTATTTTGTGAAATTCTTCATTCCAAAACCAAAACTGGTCCTTCATTTTCAATATAACTTTTTTTCATATAGTTAGATTAGGAACTCGTGACACTTGAGCAATAGGCTATTCCTTGGCATTACTCACCTACTTGCTTACTCCTGTTACCCCTCGTATAGGAGCATCGTCAATGAAGTTTATGTATAGTGACGAGTTCCACTCAATCGATTGTTCAACGATGATCTGTAGTTTCGTCATTCAGTCTGCGTACAAACGATACTCACGGAATCCGGTCTGTTGATTACAAAGCTGGACGTCCATTGAATCTTTCATCTGGTTCAGCAACACTGTCGAAAACTTCTCTTGGTACCGATAATAGTGTGATGCCTCTGTAGCCCACGCATTTAAAGAATTTTCGATGACAATTCATATGTATTCGTAGTGTTAATAAACCCTGTCGAGAATATCTCCGCAACTAAATAAACCATATTAAAGTTAACAAATCAACTGATGCACTAGCTGGGATTCTTCCTCCCTGTGGTTATACTTTTGTTCCTTCAGATAGCCTATCAATGCAAATGCTAATTGTGAACAAACCCATACGGATAGCTTACCGGTCTTAACGTTAACTGACTTTCCAATTTCAACCAAAGATAATACCAACATCGAAACTGATCATTTTTTCTATTTCAAAGCACAAAATACTTAAACCATCCATGTGTTAAGCTATTAATTAACGGTTATTGATACGCATCCTAATGCAGCTTGTTAAAATATCTCTACACTAGATTACTCTTCATTATTATAACTTTATTTCAGGTTTTATTAATGTTTATGTGGATTTTCATTTTAGGCGTGTTAAGCATTAAACCAAGCGTTTTGGAATTATAATACAGATTTCCCGATCAGTTGCTGCCGCCCACTTTTTGATTTATCTTTCGGACTATCAATACTTCGAGGATTTTAATTGTTACTTTGGTAGCTTTCGGCGCACGATAATCCCAGTCGATTTGATATCGAACCAACCTCACGCTGGTTCTGGTGAGAGAGTAGTGTAGTGATATTGGTTCCTAACCACACGATCTTTGAAGTTGAACATATAATTACTGAGATGATTCACTTTCAATATGTACCACGATGAGAAGGTCAAAAATAGTGGACACGGGAACAATCATTCGAAATGACATGACTTGGTTCTGCAAGCTTGGTCACTATGTATAACTTAATACTATTCACTTTAAATATATCATCCTACCCCCAGCCCAAATGTGTTTTTCAGAAATGCTCGACGTCGTATTGCTGATGGTCACGATAAAATGAGTCAGTCTAGAGAATGATGGGACTTTCACGTAAGACCTTGTGGACTTACCTGCCACATCATGACAAATCTACAATTTCGGTGTCAAGTCTATTATTATGGTAGCGAAGATAAATGTAATAATGTTGAAGTAGGTCGTAATTCTACAGAACTATCACAAGTATCCAATTTAAGCCAAGTTGAACTAGATTAACGCAACTGAGTGTTCTGTACTTGGAATTTATAATAAGCTCGGGATAATGCTCAAAGAAATCATTATTACATACAAACAACACAATGAATTAGTTGTAGTGATACATAATTACATAAAACAGATGTTAAAGGGAGCATGACTCTTCACTAGAAAGCCTCACGCATACCGCTGCAAAACTGCAAGTTTCAGTTATACTCAGTTTGCCAACTCCCAAAATGATAATAACGGAAATGTCATGGTATGACCCGGCCTCCACGTTCTGTAGTAATATTTGAAGGGCAGCCAATGTCTGTAACCCATAGTACGAGAAGCGCATGAGCTACTGTTTCAGCAGCGATGTCCTTGATGGGTACTGCTTCTGGCCATCGTCTGAAACGGTTCACACACGTTAAGATGTAAAAGTATCCATTTCAGTCTGGTAAGGGTCCTACCAGATCAAAATGAACATGGCCAAAACGAACTGCGGGAGTTGCAAAAGAGCCAAAGGGATATTTTTTGTGTCAAATCACTTCAGGTTTCTAACAGCTTATACAGGAGCGTGCTCTTTCGCTCTCATCTTCATACATACCAGGCCATATGAAATTGTCCTGCCAAGAGCGTGAAGGTCGCTCAAACACTTTGATACGAAAGTTGGTGCAACGTATTGAAAATTTTGGTTCGACAACGTTTAAGCACAATCGGACGATTTCTACCTGTAGATTTATGGTAAAGTTCCCTTATCAATTCCTATTTATTTGATTCTTTGTTTCAGATTTTTCAAAGATAACTAGTGCTGAAGAACAGCGTTTTCCTTCCGAAACTAAGGGGGTTCATAAAGGTCGATTACTTGGAGACCGTTCAAGGAAGTCATACGGGACAAAGCGTCCGCAACTGCTTCGCTTACTCAATACATATATTGAATATCTGAAGTAAACTGAAAAGTGTAGCTCAGTTGTTGAGACTTTCGATGGGTGTACTTGTTTGGAGATGAGCTTGGATAGAAGGTATGATGTTTATGATCGGCAAATAGAACGAATTTTTAACCTTTCACAGAGTGTTAATAGTGGTGTACAATACCATACATGATTAGGTGTTCCCTGTCAAAAAGGCTATATCTCGATCGACTGTCCTGCAACCGTCTCCAGAAGAATGACAAATGTTTTCGGGTGTTATTTATCCAGTGTAGTAATACTCTTCCGATTGCCTAATACGGAGACATAAATTGGTGCTTGCGTGTTTCAGGGTGCGAGCACGGTTAGTTTTACTATACTTTCCTTGACTGTGGAGAATGCTTTATTCTCATTTTAGTTCGAGTCGGTGGTTTTCTCATTTTATACGATTTTAGTCTGTTAAGGTTCTCATGAGAGTAGTGCAGTTCGGTACGAACTGTCGATAAAACTTATCACCCATTTGAATATACGTAATTGCTTGACTGTGGTCGGTGTTTTGTAATTCTGAATGAACACGACTTTGTTTTACAGAGAGTAAACGCCTTGAGAATAAGTAATATGCCCGAGAAAGTCTAAGAAGTCGGTTCCGATCTAACATTTCTGAATGTCCATAGTAATTTCATTCCTTTGCAGTCGTCCAGAAACAAGGCCAAAATGCCAGAGATGAGATTCTCTATCAGCACTTGTTGTCCAGCAGTCATCAACATACGTGTACATGAAGTTGAGAGATCCTTGAACACATCATCAATGAATATTTGGAAAGTTTGTGCAGTATTTCTCGAAGCGGAAAGCATGCGCAAAAATTCGTAGAGTCTGAAGGGAGTGGTGATAGTCGTTTAAGGAATGTCGTTTGAAGCCATGGGAATCTGGTTATTAGTCTTGATAAGATCGATGTTGAATGAAACAGTTGTACCTTTTAAGGTGGCTGTCAGGTTGTAGATTTATAAAAAGGGTTGACGGCCAAGAGAGGTTCTTGCATTAGGTCGTCGATAATCGCTGGTTGAATTCTAATCGTTGCTACTCTTTTTAGAAACCATGTGCACGAGGGATAGCCGTGAGTTGTTTGGTGGCTGGATAATTCCCAAGACTATCATAAGCACGAATTCGCATTTGGTAAGTTTTAGTTATTTGGCGCATTTTCAAAAAAAGCATGTTGTCTTGTAGCCGTTATGTGGTGTGAAACACTGTTAATTACACACAGTAGTAAAAGGCCATGTTTTTTGTTTTCAAGGTACTTATCAAGTGTCTGTTGGAAGTATGGATCTATCGTATACTTAATTGTGACTGAGCATAACCTACGACCAGAAAATAAAGTCCCATAAACAAATAACTTTATATTTCCGTTCACTTGTGGAATTATGGTCCAGTTCGATCTTCGTTCTACTATAATAATATACTTGATATCAAAATTGTAGACTTATCATGTTGTGAAAGGCAAATCTACAAGATCTTACGTGGCATTCACATCATAGTCTACTCTGACTCGCTCTATTGTGACAACCAGTAATATAACGTTTCACACTTCTGAAGAACATATTTAAACTAGGTAGAGAGTAATTTATCAAACATAAAACACAATAGGTTATACATTTAGTGACCATTCCTACATAGCTGAGCCATGCCATTTAGATTCACTACCCCCTCGTTCACCATTGCTTACCTACTCTCAGCGCTTGATGTCCAATTTGAATTTTCTCAGTTATCTTGTGATTAGCTTCGAAGATAGTGGGGTTAGGACCAATATCACCACACACTAACCTCGATTTGTTCAAGTCTATGAGAAAATTATAGTGTCGTAGCAGGTCTGTGCCAATGATTAAGATTGAGACGTCTGCAACAACGGACGTTCAGTGAATGAGTTCGCGTTAGCCCACTTTGAGATAAACATATCTTTTATCTCATGTGGTGATAGATTTATCGTTTGCCACCTTTAATTTGAAGACTGGATCTTGCAGAGGGCGAATAGAACTCTAACTTCTGATCCAATGTCGACGAGATTGCGAACTTTAATCATCACATCAATGACTAATAACAAACGACCATGTCCACAAGCTACGGTTGACATCAACGCTGGATAAGATTGAAGAAAGGAGGAACAAGAAGGCAGCAATCAGTACCAGCAGAACAAGAACAGAAAATGCCAAGGCGCAATCCAAAAACGCAAAAGCAAACAAGCAAATGATGAGGAGCATCAGAACCGACAAACGTAAATATGTGGAAGATTTGGCAATGGCGGTGGAAAAGGCTGCAAGAGAAGGAAACATGAGACAATTGTATGATACAACAAAGAAACTCGCTGGATATTACCGTAAACCAGAACGACCAGTGAAAAGCAAAGAAGGCGAGGTAATCACCAACATTGAAAAACAACGAAACAGGTGAGTAGAACACTTCAAAGAACTCTTGAATCGACCATCAGATAAATCAAGAGCGGCAAAGTAAAAGGACCAGACAACATTCTGGCAGGGGCACTGAAAGCAGATATAGCAGAAACTGCAAAGATACTCCACATTCTTTTCAGTAAGATGTGGGATGAAGAACAAGTACCAACAGACTGGAAAGAAGGACTTCTGATCAAGATACCAAAGAAAGGTGATCTCAGCAAATGTGATAACTACAGGGGCATCACTGTTCTCTCAATACCAGGAAAAGTCTTCAACATGATATTGCTAAGCAGAATAGAGGACTCCATAGACGCCTAACTTCGAGATCAGCAGGCTGGATTTCTTAAGGATAGATCGTGTAAAGACTAAATCGCAACTCTACGGATCATTGTGGAACAATCAATCGAATGGAATTCATCACTCTACATCATATTCATTGACTACGAGAAGGCATTTGATGGCGTGGACAGGACGACACTATGGAGGCTTCTTCGACACTACGGCGTGCCTGAGAAGATAGTCAATATCACACGGAACTCCTATGATGGATTAAACTGAAAAATCGTCCATAGAGGACAACTCACTGAATCGTTCGAGTCAAAGACCGGTGTTAGGCAAGGTTGCTTACTCTCCTGGTGATCGACTGGATCATGAAGAGGTCAACATCTGGAGGGAAGCACGGGATACAGTGGACAGGTAGGATGCAGCTGGACTATTTAGACTTCGCAGATGATCTGGCTCTTCTATCACAAATGCAACAACAAATGCAGGAGAAGACTAGCAGTGTAGCAGAAGCCTCAGCAGTAGTAGGTCTCAATATAAACAAAGGGAAAAGCAAGACTCTTCGATACAATACAACATGCACCAATCGAATTACACTTGACGGAGAAGCTTTGGAGGATGTAGAAACCTTTACATATCTGGGCAGCATGATTGATGAACAAGATGTAACTGATGCGGATGTGAGGGCGCGGATCGGCAAAGCAAGAGCAGCATATCTTCAATTGCAGAACATCCGGAACTGAAAACAATTGTCAACCAACATCAAGATCAGAATTTTCAATACAAATGTATAGGGCGGAGACGTGGAGAATTACGAAAGGCATCATCTGGAAGATCCAAGTGTTTATTAACAGTTGTCTATACAAGATACCTCGGATCCGTTGATCAGAAACCATCAGGAACAAGCTACTGTGGGAAAGAACAAACCAGATTTCATCGGAAGAAGAAATCGAGAAGAAGCGCTAGAAGTTGATAGGACACATATTAAGGTAAGCAGCCAACTGCGTCACAAGGCAAGTCCCCACATGGAATCCTGAAGGCCAAAGGAGGAGAGGAAGACCAAAGAATACATTACACTGAAAAATAGTGACAGAAATGAGAGGAATAATTAGCAATTTTATAGAACTAGAAAAAAAGTCTCATGAAAGAATGGGTTAGAGGATGCTCCATTGGGAGTAGAAGGCGTGAGTAATTAATAATATGAATGTTTGAGAGCATAGGAATGCAAACAACAGGAGATACTTTATTGAACATTCCTTATACTGATTAATGGTTTTTGTAAAGATAGATTTTGAATGAGCAATCTATTTTTAGTATATATGAGATTAGATTTAGAGAATTTACTGTTATTAAAGAAGGTAGGTAATAATAGATAACATTAATCACTGATGAACCAAGAAGAATGAAAGTCAGCCTGTATGATTTGTGATTTATTTATCAGGGAAGATGAAAAACCAACAAACATTAAATGGAGAAATACGAATAAATAAAATGGTTTGCTAAGTAGATAGTTCTTGTGAATTACAATTAATATAAACTTACAGCAATAACGTATAATCCACTTGGTGTTGTTTACTTGTATCTTCTCATTGTTATTTAGGACTGCAATCGATCAGTCTCTTATTGACATATGTGTATACTGTGCGGACTACCTCGATATTACCAGAAGTCACGACCTTTATAAGTAATGATGGATAGTGACTAGCAGTGGAATCCAGAACACGCGTTTCGTCGTATTTGGACTCATCAGCCAACAAGAGACCGATCAATTGCAGTCCTAAATAACAACGGGAAGAAACAAGTCAACAACACCCAGTGAATATAACTTCACCCCATTGCACAAGCAGGTGGCTATCAGGACTCAGTAGCTAAGTGGATAACATAATGGCGTCTGAAGTGAAAGGTACTGGGTTCGAGTCTCAGAGTGAACATGAACTCTGAGATGCAGGTACATCTAGCTGACGAGTCCCAAGTAGGATGGAACGCACATCCTGGATTCCATTGCTAGTCACTATCCATCATTGTTTACAATAATGTATAATCTTCATACCTTTTTTCAAGAGTTATCAACTTGATTTCTTTATAAGTACGAGAAAAGTTGTACAAAATGATCAACATTAGTCACAACGAAATGAACAATTGTAACTAATCTTCCAGCTGAAGAGGAAATTAGGAAAAGACGTTGGAAGTAGATCGGACATATATTGACGAAATCACCAATGTGCATTACAAGGCAAGCCCTAACTTGAAATCCGGAAGCGAAAAGGGAAAGAGGAAGTCCAAAGAACATATTATGTCGGGAAATAGAAGCGGATATGAAAAGGATGAATAGCAACTGGAAAGGATTGCACAGGACAGAGTTGGATGAAGAATGCTGATGGGCAGCTTATGCTCTTCCACGAGACGTAATAAGCGTAAGTAATTAATACAGTACCAAATGTTCATTACAAGAATATCTAGTATTACATTAATACAATACTTTTCATTCTATTGAATTGAATGAATCATTAGTATTGTTTTCATTATTAATAAGTTTGCTAATTATATGTATATATCTCTATATGCATCTACAGTTTCTAGACAGAAGTATTGGGTTCCATCAAAACGGATTGTTCCAATTTTTTGACCCATTGTCAATTATGATTCTTTGTAATAATCATCTATATTCCATGAAGTATTGTTTTTTTCACAATCGAATAATCGTTGTAAATGTATTTTATGCCTATATATATATGGATACATACATACGTAACTATACATAAAGCATTATAGGTACCGTCTAAAAGGATAAGAAATAAATTAGCGAAAGTTTTTTTCCTGTTTTTCGGAATTGTGATATGATTTATGTATAAGCATATATATATATATATAGGTATCTGATGAAATAAGAAACAATACAAGTGAAGGAGGTACAGGGAGAGAGAGAGAGAGGGGGAGGTAGGGAGAGATGATAAATAAGTGAAAAAAGTAAAAAATGATAGATTTTTTTCCCCTTTTCCCTCCCCCCACTATAGAATATTTATTTATTAGTTTCTACCTTTTATTCACTTCTTACCACCTCTTAACTATCTTTCAATGTCTACTATGAAAATAGAAGATTAAAGAAAGTATTTCTTCTTATTGTTCTTTAGTAATGTTAAAGGATGATTCTAATTCAAAGGTAAATGTTAGTAAAGTTGAATAGGTTTGTTTTCTTTCATTGTTTCTATGTCTATTTAAATGGATACTATTTAATTTTCATTTAAATATGGATTTTCTAACATTGAACAATCATGAAGAAAGTATTAAACTATGTTATAAATGATATTTAGTTAGGTATGGAATACAGATATTGTATGTTCTTCCTAATATTTGATGACACAGTGTGAATAGTCAGAATGTTTTGCATGGTGAACGTGCTCATTTTTTTGCGAAATTTATAGTACTCATTAGTTGAAATTATGTCATAACTACTAAACTCAGTATTATCACAAGGGGGTTTTGTGGAGATTTTAGTAATTTTATATAGTTAAGATCATGAAGACCAGGGAAAACCTGAACATTAACACCACTGGATGGCGGTTCACAGGTCTATCGGTTAAGTTCTCTGGCGCGAGACTGGTTGGTCCTGGGTTCGAATCCCACGAGGCGAGATCGTGGATACGCACTGCTGAGGAGTCCCACGAAACGGCCGTCCAGTGCTTCCAGGTTTTCCCTGGTGGTCTAGCTTCATTTGACTCACGATTTTAACTATATAAAACTCAGTATTAGTTGGTTGAAAATGAATAACAGGAATTCAAGGATTCTCATCAATAAAGCATGTGGATATTCATGAGAGGTCTTATAATTCTTGAGGAATTCGAAACTGTATCAATTAGTTGCAGGTAGAGATGGTGTTACTGAGCTTTTAGAGCAGTGAAACATCATTAGGATCTATTTACACTGCCGCCTCATTTTAAGGCATTTCTTATTTACTTATACCTGTTACCTCTAGTGAGAGAGCATAAACCGCCTACCAGCATTCTCCATCCAATTCTGTCTTGGGCTATTCATTCTAATTGTTATTCATCCTTTTGATGTCTGCTTCCAGTTCTTGACGCAGTGTGTTCTATGGCTTTTCTTTTTTCTGTTTCCCTTCGGAATTTCAAGTTAGCGCTTGCCTCTTGATGCAGTTTGATGATTTCCTCAATGTGTGTCCCACTCACTGTTTCGAGAATCTTTTCCTAATTTCATCCTCAGCTTGAAGTCAGTTTGTTCTCTCCCATAGATGGCTGTTGCTGATGGTATCCGTCCAACGGACATTCAGTATCTTACGTAGACACTTTTTTTATGAATATTTGTACTTTTTTGATGATGGCTGTGGTAGTTCTTCAAGTTTCAGCCCCTTTTAGTAGAACTGTCTTGACGCTCGTATTGAAGATTCTGATTTTGATGTTGGCTTGCATGCAGTTGTTTTGAGTTTGATATGTTGTTCAACTGTAGGAATGCTGCCCTCACTTTGTCAATCGTTGCATTTACGTCTGCATCGGATACTCCCTGTCCATCGACGGTGCTGACCAGGTAAGTGAAAGTTTTCACATCATCTAGAACTTCTCTGGAAGAGTTGGAAACTTTCACATAGCCTCAAATTTACACGTATTAACAATGAAATGCGTATAACAGTATTGACGTCGTAGTGTCTAGTGTCATCTCAAGCCCACATGGGTTAATAAAACTTCCGAACATACTAATTAACTTATTCATCTTGAGTTACATTTCGACCTTATCAAGTATTTGCTAATATCCTTGATTGTTTTTTATATGTGTGTATATTTCTTCAACTTATCTTTGTCTAGCTTTAAATAGTGAGTTACACTTTATCAAATTGAGTTGGCGCACTTGCCTTCTCCGTTTCATTTTGCCTATTTTTATTCTTAATGTCTGTTTGAGTACACGAGTGACTGAAATACGATCATCCAACTCAGTCCGCATAGGACTCTTTATTACCGCTGTCGCGAAAACGAGGTTAGCCTAGACGTAATATACAGAGTTAAATGGAAGATTTATACTAATGGCATATTCATACGTTCATGCAAACGAGAGTTAGATCAACGGGCCACTGAAAAGACACGCTACAATAAGTTAGACTAAGAAACGTCCTAGAAGGCATTGAACGTTGGGCAGGAAATCATTGGAAATACCCCTAAACTCACTTGTAAATAGTGTCATAATTATTGTAATTTCTCAATCATTTACTTAAGTTTGTGGAGATACTTTTCATCATGTTGTGTGGGATTGTAAATGCAGTGAAATTTCAGACTAGAACAGTACAATTATTCATTGTTCCTCCTAATTCTATTGTCGTCTAACTGGTCTGAGGTACACATGAAACCGATTTCAGAATAATGATGTATTACATTCATATATCAATTTATCTTTTTCATTATTATTCCCACTTACCTCCTTGATTCTTTAGTCTTAATAATTCTCACTTTCAGTATGGTAAATAACCGTTGTTATCTTTTACATTCATTTACTACGTTTTTGAATGATCATTTTCCTTAGAAAGTTTGTATACTAATGTACAAACCTATCTTTTCTTCTCTTAGTGTTTGAATGTTGTGTTGTTAGTCTTGTTTAAATGGTTTGAATTATTTTTTCTGGTTAGCGATTTTTAGATAGTTAGTTATTTGTAGAATGGGGTCACTAACCGCATGCCCAACCCTCCTCCTTTATCCGGGCTTGGGACCCGCAGTAGCCCCCGGAGGGGCTACAGGTGGAGTTGTGTTGTTAGTCAGTGAATCGTTATTTACGACAACACTATATCTCCACTTATTGTGTTGTATTGTTAGTACCAAATCAATAGTTTACACCAAACATCTTTGTCATTATTATTTAGATTATCTGTTTATTACCATAGAGACAACAAGTAAACTCACAGTAAAATATGATAACAGTGATTATTATCGTTAACAAAATGATCTAGATCTGCTTATTTTCTATGCTAACAAAATAACATTATTATTGGATTTTTTCAACAAATAACCCTCGTAGACAATGAAGGTAGCCCTTAAATAAAGATTGTTTCGATTGATTGATTGATTGAAAATATATGATTCCGATTACTTGAAGTCATCATGTTATGAATGTCATTGTATCCTTTTTTTCTCATTTCTATGAATCAACTTAGGAATATTAGAATAACTGGATTAAAACAAACGAAGTTTCTGCAGTTGAAATCATGAGTCAATTGAAGCTTTACCACTATGGAAAACCTGGAAGTACTGGATGGCCATTTCGTCCCATTGTGGGACTCCTCAGCAGTACGCATCCACGATCCCGCCTCGCGAGGTTTTCCATGGTGGTGTAGCTTCAATTGACTCATGATTTCAACTATATAAAACTACTAAAATCTCCACAAAACCCCCTTCTGAAAACGAAATTTATATTTATATTACGACGTCGGGTGTAATCAAAGAGCTGAACTAATAGAAAATTAGAATAAACGTTTGATATTAGTTACATTTTACTTTTTAGTTCAGCCATGATGAACCTGGAATTTGTTTCGATGTAATGTGAAAAAAATAGTTTTCTATCGAACATGTTATAGACAATTTACATCTTATAATATTTCATTTCACTGTAATATTTCTCTGTTTAGAGTATCAACTTGGATTTTAAATATGAACACCATTGGATGCCAACTCAGTGGTGTAGAGGTTAAACATTAGCGCACTAGGCCTATAGGCCCCGCGGGGCGAGATCGTGAATGTAATCTGCTGAGGAGTGAATCCCATAATAAGATGAAATGGCCGTCCAATGTTTCCAGGTTTTCCATGGTGGTCTAACTTCCATCGACTCATGATTTCAACTATGAAAATCTTTAAATTGTCAAAAGTTTTCATTTATTCACAGGATAAAAGACAAATAAAACTTTCTAATTAGCATATTTATTGAACTGTTAAGATGGAATTCTTGAGACAGAACTTAGTTTTGTTTGCTTTTTTCCTCCTATGGTTAAATTGTCAAGAAATTACCTTCTTTCTTTTCCCCTAATTGTAATCTACTGTCAGTTAAATTTCACATTGACATTGTTATCTAAATGTCAAAATAGTAAAAAAAGATAATTGTAAGTAATGATAATGTATATACATTCAATATCAGTTTTGATTTTGCCTTATGTAAGAAGATTCCAATACATAAGTCTAATGGGAAATGTAGTTAGCAACCCATACCCATTTCTAGTTCTTATGGAAACAAGAAAAAAAGGGAAGGGAATAGAAAACAATATTCAATCTCATCTAATCATATTGACAGTTAAAGATTAGTATTTTTTTGTTTTACAGATTGATCATTGAAGAGAGATTTTCCCTATACATCAAAATGATCATCTTGATCTTTGATAGAACTGCTATACGATACTATACTACACTATACTACACTACACTTACTTACGTCTGTTACTCTCAATGGAGTATAGGCTGATAGGAATACCATAGTGATTGAATATTAACTTTTTTTAAAAAAAGAAATGGACATTGAATAATAAACGATCCAATAAAATGAATCATTTTTTTCTCCTTATATGATAAATTATAGGTCAACAATGAATAGTTGTTACATCCCCCCCCACACACCTCGCCTTGGTATCCGAGCAAGAAAGTATCATGAATATTAGTTTCTTTTACACTGTCTATAATGTGCACTGGTTTGCTTGAATCTATGAAATATGTTACTAGTTCAGTTTTATATGTGACGTGAATAAGAATTTTTTTGTTCACCAGTGCAAATTACTTATCATTACTTTTCTATATTCATGCAAAATCATATTCATGAGTGAATGGATTAAACTAGAGAGAGAGAGAGAAGAAGAGGTAGAGAAAGAATGTGACGTAATCGAGTATAAGAAACATGTGCAAACTGATGTAATTACATTCATTTGGTGTTGTTTGTTTGAATCTTCCTATTGGTGTTTAGGCAGATTCCAGTGGAGTAAGAAATCAGGAAGAAGCGCTGGAAGTGGATAGGACACACAATGAGGAAATCACCTAACTGCGTCACAAGGCAAGCCCTCACATGGAATCTTGAAGGTCAAAGGAGAAAAGAAAGACCAAAGAACACACTGCGCCAAGAAATGGGGACAGACATGAGAAGAATAAACAACAATTGTATAGAACCAGAAAGGAAGGCCGAAGACAGAGTGGATTGGAAAATGCTGGTCGGCGGCCTATGCTCGATTGAGGGTAACGGGCGTAAGTGAGTTAGTAATTGATGTTCAGAACTGCAATTGATCAGTCAAGTGGCTATCAAGACTCAGTAGCTGAATGGATAACGCGATAGCGTTTGAAGCGAACAATACTGGGTTCGAGTCTCACAGTGAACATCAACTCTTAGACGCAAGTACATCCGGCTGACGAGTCCCGAACAGGACGAAACACACGTCCAGGATTCCACTGCTAGCTACTATCTATTTCTACTTATAATGATGTGATTATAGTTAGGAAAAATGATGAATAAATGATGAAGAATAAATATACTGTTTCAGAAATAATTAAGTAGTTGACTAATGCTGCCTTTTTTATAAACTATCTTAGTAGGTGTTCCTAGATGTTGTAGGAAGTGACCTTAATAAAAGGCCTTTATATCTAACTCTACAGTGGGAGGTGAATAGGTATGCAAAAATTGGATCAGTCAGCTTTAGAAGCTTATCTTTTACATGAAAGCATACAAGAGAGTGATCATGATTAGATTTCCAGGTGAAATTTCTATGATTAATGAATTATAATTGTTAGAATAATTACAATATTTCGGATCTAAAAGTAGAGGTTGAACTTTCATAAGAGTGAATTGTTATGACTGAGTAGTTAAATTCATATTTTTTCTGGGTTTGTCGGAAACGTTTGGGTGAATAACAGTCTCATTGTTGAGGATTTCTTTTAATCAAATCTAGATCTGATTATAGTAATGATTTGACTAAAACCTCTTGATGCTCATGAATGATATTACGTTATTGTGATGGTGAAAATTTGTAGTTCAAGTGGATGATTTTGATGGAGTTTCGTTCTTTAAGTTGGATAGTTTGTTTATGGAGCTTTCATTGTTTTTCTAATGAATATCATCATAAGAAACATGAACGATCCATAAGTAAATCATCCATCTCAGAGAACGAAACTTCACCAAAAGGATACTACATATTGGCGATAACAGTTTCATATTATTCCTACATTTCTATCTCTATAATATTTGTTAGTTATTCCTCTATGAGTTGTTGAAAAGCATGGGAACTTGATATATGAAGTTCAACATTGCTATGCTTCATTATCTGCTTTATAAAAACAAATACTTGTGTTGTTCAAAATGAGGTTCAAATAGATTTCATGAAAGCTTGTGACTGCTTTATCTATGTTAGTTGAAGATTTCACTGAGATGATAATACTATTTTCTTCCGTTGAGTTCTGTTAATAACTCACTGACTGTTCTACGCTAACTTTTATTCCTAGTTGTATAATAAAGAATTCAAATATTGAACTTTATTATTATTATTATTAGCATCAGTATTATTATTATGGTGTGACTTACTTAGATCTATATAAGTAGTATATGGCGATGGTCAGGCATAGAATGTATTTTAGCAAAAGACCGATAAGGAAAGAACTGAAATGAAGCACAATCGGTAGGAAAATGGATAAACAATGAAATTAGAGAAGATGAATTGATGTTTTAAGAAGGAATATCAGAAGGGGTTTTGTGGAGATTTTAGTAATTT